>NC_058132.1:510777375-510936202 GCF_016433145.1 Gracilinanus agilis
TCTCTCTCTCTCTCTCTCTCTCTCTCTCTCTCTCTCTCTCTCTCTCTCTCTCTCTCACACACACACACACACACACACACACACGAAAAGTCAAATTTCCCTAGTGACTACTCTGAATATTTATCCTATGATAATAAAATGCTGTGTTTTTAGGAGTCATGCATAAATAGCACTATAGACAAATGCAAACTGGATAGTTGACATCTAAAGAGCTATGATGAGCTTCTACAGCTGTCTGATGCCTTCCTCCTTCTCCCCTTTGCAAAGGATATGATGTATTTATTCCTGCTAGAGGATGTCATCCATTCTCTGATATTATATTTCTTCCAGAGATAGCCAGGGGGTATGATTACGGTACAGAAGGTATTCATGTCAAATCAGATGGGGGAAATGGAACCCCTTCCCCAACCTCGATTACCTAAATAGATATAATGGTTGGCAATACTGCATGTCCCAACCCATAGAGAATATTGGCTACCTGCAAAGCTAAATCCATGAATGAGAACCTTTTACACCATAAGAAAACGAGCTGCTTTCTGAGTACTGGGAAGCATGTTGTCAAAACAAAGCCTTCCATTTTGATCTGAACCTTGAGATGTCTGTCACTTAAGTAGAACTCTCAATGGGAGTTCAGAAGAGAGATCCAAGTTCTCTAGGGACTATAGTGGGACCACGGCTAAAAATGTAAGTAGTTGTGGAAAGGGATCAAATGGTATCCCAAATGGCAATTGGGTAGCACCAAATTTCTCGGGTAGGATTAAACTTTTCTGAATCAGATAAGATAAAGCATTCATTTAGGCTCTTTCTGTGTTGGTTTCACTCTGGAGTTGGATAACATTTTAAGCATCGCTGTCCTGCAAACTTCATGCTCTTGGAACACAGGCCTATTTCAGATGAATACATATCCTTCATTCTATGATTTATGGTTTGTGTTCATAAATAAAGTGTAAATGAAGCCTGAGTGGCTGCAGCCTGTTTGCCTACTTGCTTTTCCTGGCTGTTGATTTCAAAGAAATTTGGGTCAACTGAGGAAACTCTCCAACAATTTTCAGAGAAATATGGAAAGAAGCTTTTGTTAGGCAGAAGGCGTACTTAAAGATTTTTAGTGTTATACTACTGGATTTTCTCTATTACAAGACTGATTTTTTCTTCTTGATCTCCAAATTTAGCAACAGAGGTCACAACCCATTCTGAAGAAGTATGAAAAGAAAGCACTATAG
This sequence comes from Gracilinanus agilis, assembly GCF_016433145.1. Taxonomy (NCBI): domain Eukaryota; kingdom Metazoa; phylum Chordata; class Mammalia; order Didelphimorphia; family Didelphidae; genus Gracilinanus; species Gracilinanus agilis. The sequence goes on from NC_058132.1 coordinate 510,778,596, forward strand.
ACCAACATCTTTGCTTAGAATACTCCTGGAAAAAAGAGACCGTAGTTATTGGAAAAGATAGAACAGTGCAATCCAGAACTCTTTCACTTTACATTATCCTTCTCAATAAGTGAGGTTTGTGTGGGAAATGTTTGAATACTTACAGTTATAAATGCCTTATGTTTCATAAGAAATGTTTAGATTTGGAGCTGGAAAGGATTTCAGAAGACATTGACCCAACCCTTTCATTTGACAGATGAAGAAACTGAAGCTAAGAGAGATTATGTGATTTGCCCAAGATTAAACACCCAGTAAATGTCCAGAGCAGGTAGGTTGCTGAATGGTTAGAGTGATAGGCAGGGAGGACTCGGGAGGACTCGGGAGGACATGCGTTCAAGTTCAGCCCCAGACACTTACTAGCTGTGTGATCTGTGGCAAATCATTTAACCCTGTTTGCATCGGTTCCTTATCTATAAAGTGAGCTGGAGAAGGAAATGGCAAACTACTCCAATATCTTTGGCAAGAAAATTCCAAATGGGATCACAAAGAGTTTAACAGAGCCTGAACAACAACAACAAAATATAGTTCTTCAGGGCAGGTAAATGGTGCAGTGGATGTAATAATGAATATGGAGGAAAATATCTTCCTAAGTTCAAATCTAGTCTTAGATACTTATTAACTGTATGACCCTGGGCAAGTCACTTAAGCCTTTTTTCCCTCAGTTCCCTCATCTGCCAACAATCTCTTTTTCTGTCTGGTTTCCTTATAAAAAAAAGCATCTGTTGGGAGATTAATAACAAAGGTTTTGTTGATACCAGGAACCATGTGAAGGTTTTCAAATACTGAATTATGTGAATTTATCTGAAACTTTGACTCTCAGACCAAACCAATGAGAAAAGTTTTTAGACATTATTATCAGGTCAAAATACACCAAAATATTTGGAAGAGTTGAGATACTTTTCTAGATCATTGATGTCATTCCTACTTAAGTGGTTTTGTTAAAAAAATAATCAGAGGTATTCAGATTAGTTCTCTTTGTTGATAACTGCTTATTTAATTGAACAAAATAGAATTCATGAAATCTTTCCAGTATTTGTACTTCCAGCAGTTTTATTTTGCCTGAATAGCTATACTGAGCCTAAGTGGGGTATGTGGCAACAGGGCTATCCTGGCCCCTTTAGTTACATAAGTCAAAATTTGCCCCAGGGGCTTGGCTCAGCTTTTTTTTTTTTTTAATCCTGATGAAAATCTTGGCAACTGAAGACCCAACTTATTCCAAGTGGTTTTTAGTGTAGCACTCCATAAAAGCAGAATGTAATTATTCCATGAATATACTTTCTGAACTGAAACAAATGAAGTTTGTAAGTACAATGCCATTTCTAATGGCCCATTATAGACATGAACCATACTCGCAATGGATAACTTTACACACAAACTTGTATATGCCCACATAAGCTAAAAGGCCCTTTCACACAGAAGATTATGGAACATTTCCGATTGGCACTTAGCCTGAGTGGCCTCCATCTGTTTATTCAACACAAAGGGCATATCTGAATAAAGCAATCCCAGAAAACCTCTTTTCTCTCTCATTCAGTTTAGTGTACTAAATTACCTAAAGAATTACCCGGCACATCATACTGCATTTTGTTGGTGTTGACACAGAGCTAGTGTCTCACTGATGGGACTCAAGATTGGATTCTTCTGGTTTGTTGCATACCTTGTGCCTCCTTCATCCCTCTCCCCTGCCACCCAACCTTCTTTCTTCTCCAAAATATCACAGAAAAATCTTGCATTGAGTTGATTGCTATGGTTGTAGAGGATTTGCTATTGCCACGGCCCTTCAAGTGCAGTCAATTCATGCTTCTCCTGAACTGGAGTAAACATCACCTTTTCCCTAATTGACCTGCCTTGCACTCTGACAACACACCCACTCCTTCCTGCTCACATTACCAACTTAGATTTGATAATATGCCAGGGTGTTTTTCACACTGGAGCGATTTCTCCACCTACTGTGTTATTTTATGTAGAAGGTAGCGATTGAGCCCTGCTAAGGACAATACTTACGCTTTTGTAGTTTCTAGTCTAAGGATAAAGTCAGAAGGAGAACGATAAAGTGAATTGGCAGACTATTTCACAGATTGTTTTGGAAAACCTTGTTTCATCAAACTGAATTTCCATCTTTGCAAGTAATTTGCATGAGTTTTGCCAAATCGCACACTTATAAAACCTCCCCTAGGGATCCACATAGTCTATGAAAACTGAAGTTTTGGGGGCAATTGCTGATTTAGGTCAAAGTTGATAGTGATAAAATGGGTTGAACATGCAGGCCATCAGAAATATGAAAAATCCACTGGTAGCAGTTTATGCCATGAATCACATTAGGACAAAGGTTCTTAACCTGGATTCTATGAACTGTTTTTGTTTGTTTTAATAACCATATTTCAATATAATTGGCTTCTTTAGTAATATTAAGTATATTATTTTTTGCATTAAATTTTTTTATTCTGAGGGCAGTTAGGTGGCTCAGTGGGTTGAAGCCAGGCCTAGAGACTGAAGGGCCTGGGTTCAAATATGACCCCAATTACTTTCCAGCTGTATGACCCCAGGAAAGTTACTTTTTTCTGTCTCTGAACCAACACAGTACTGATTCTAATATGAAGGTTAGGGTTTAAAAATATTTATTTTAAGGTCCCTACAGGTTTCACCAGGTGGCCCAAAGCATTCAACCCCCCACCCAAAAAAAATCCTAAAGGAACACTGCTTTCGATTATATTTATGATAATAGAGTAAAGCAAAATGGAGATTTGAAGAATCTTAGGCTTGGACTACTAACTCTTCAAAATTCCTAGTTTCTTCCATCCTTATATGATTTAAACCTTCAAACTAAGAAAGACCATTGATTTTCCTTTTATGAGACCACTGATTTCCATCAAGACTACATTATAAAAGCATATGCATATAATAGAGGTTGAATCATAAACGAACAGCATGCTGGTATTCTGGACTTTAAATCGAGAGGCTTGGGTTCAAATCCTTCCTCAAATACTTGTTTGCTGAGTGACTCAGGGAGAGTCATTTAATTACTCAGGAACTTTGTTTCCTCATTAATAAAATGGGGATAACATTACTTGTCTACCTACTTTACAGAGTTGTTTTGAAGAAAATGATTTTCAAACCCTAAAACACGTATATAGACAGATGTGAAGTATTCACATATTTTTAGTCCTCTTAATTTTTTCTCATGAACCCCTTGACCAGTCTAGTAAAGCCTATGGATCCCTTCTTAAGAATAATGTTTTTAAATAATTGAAGGAAGTATTATATTTCAGGAAGAGTGAAAATAAAGATTTTTTTAATCCTTTTCAGGGAATTCCTATTTCCTATTCACAGGGCCTATGGAATCTATCCACACACCCCTTGCATGTTAGGTTAAGAACCCCTGGTCAACACTATCTCAGATGAGATAGTCAAATGAGTTTCAAAACAAGTATCCTTCCAATTCTTTGTCCTTTTGGCAGCCACTGGCAGAAATAGTGGGTGTTGTTTATGAGGCCAAGGGCATAGGTTCAATCCACGTACCTAGCACTGCCAGAATCTCATAGAGAAAAACTGATCCATAGTCCTGGACTGCTCCTTTACCTCTGTCCAGCTAGACTACAAATACATGCTGTTGGTCACAAGAAGGAGCAGGTGATTGGAGAACAGTGATTGATCAGCTTAAATCTATCACCACAGCTGGAAAAACAACCCAAAGTACAAATCATGCTAGAGGGCCAAGAGCACTCTTTTGGAATATGAAATCAATGAATAAGGGGGGGGGGAAATGTACACACACACACACACACACACACACACACACACACACACACACACAAATAAGGATCTTATCTTGCTTGGGCTATATAAAAAAGCCCCGTAAGATAAGAATAATTGAGAGAGTATTCCAATGTTTAAATCTTAGTCCCTAGTAAACTTCACATAATTTTATTTGGCTACTTGCTTTTCAGGGTTGTTTTGAGGAAAATGATTTTCAAACTTTAAAGCATGTATATAGGTAGGTGTGAATTATTCACATGTATTTAGTGTTAATAATTTTTTTCTGACATGGACTCCTTGGCCAATCTGATAAATCCTAAGAATACCTTTGGAGTTAGAGGAGCCATATTCAAATCCCACCTCTGGTGGTTACTACCTATGTGACCTTGGATAAATCACTTAGCCCCTCTCACCTTTGTTTTGTCATCTACAAAAAGAGAAGGATAGTGGTACAATGTGCAAAAGGTATATAATTTGGATTCAGAGGACATGGATTTGAACCTTCATGCTGCCACTTAATATCTGAGCAATCTCAGGGAATCACTTAAACTCTGGACCTCACATCTGTAAAGTGAAAGGCTAAGACTTGATCTCTAAGTTCCCTTTCAGCTCAAAATTTGTGATCTTAGGATACTATGGGGAGGTTGGACTCAGGCTGTGAAGTCTCTTCTATCTTTAGATGAATGATCTTAACACTTGCAATAGGTGCATACAGATTAATACAAGAGAATAAGCTCAGATAAGATAGGCAGCAAAATTGCAGAGTGAATAGAGTGCCAGGCCTGGAGTCAGGAAGATCTGGGTTCAGATTTGACCTCAGACACTGTGTGACAAGTTATTTAATGCCGTTTCTTCATTTGTAAAATTTACTGGAGAGAGAAATAACATACCATTCCAGAATCTTGGCCGAGAAAACCCCAAGTGGGGTCATGAAGAGTTGCAAATGAATGAATGAAAAATAGTGTACAAGTATCCCTTCCACATCATGGGGGTTAGGGGCACCACTCCTATGCAATCTAGAAAATCCATGTAAAAATTTTTGTCCCTCCACATCAGAGAAGAAGACTGAATGTTTTCTTTTTCTTTTAAAGGGTATTTAAAATATGGGGTTAAATATTTGACCACGAGTATGATAGTTTCTAAACTTTTTCTGTGTCACCTACTGGCTTTCATGCCTCATCTGCAGTTTCTTCAAAACTTTCCCTAAATTCCCATTTAATTTCTTATGCTGGCCCATGATATAATGAAACTGTAATGAGGAAAGTTATGAGGTAGAATGGATGCCTGTAACATAGTAGAAAGAGAATTGAATTAGGAGTCAGAAGACCTTGAGCCCAAATCTTAGCTTTGCCATTCGTCTCTGGGTGGCTGGACAAGTGACCTTATATCTCTGGACCTCAGTTTCCTTGCTCTCTGAGGTGCCTCCCAGTTTTGATACTATCATTGGAATAGAATGGATCAGAAGTATAGTTAGTTGCAAGGAACTTATCTTAAATGGGAAAACCCTTACCCTAAGTAAAACATCTCAGAATTCCTTCTCCAAGGGAGCCCCAGGGAGTGGCTACCTCAATATCTTAAGCTATGCAATAATAGTGAAAATTCTATGCCTGAGTGCAGCAGGGGGAGAGCCCTGAAAGCATGTTCAGACAGGCTAGTTAATGCTCTTATGCTTCCTGGAGAGAGGGAGAAATGCCTAGGCGTAGGGTAAATTTTTAGTATAGTACATTCCTGAATATTGTACTTAGTTTAATACATTATGAAAATCCAGAATGTGGATCCTCTGACTGAGGATCATGTTCACTCCTTTCTCAAATTCCCTCAGCATTTATTTTTGGATTTAGGTGTCATCTGACACCTCCTTATAAATTGTCACATTCTTTAATGTACTATACAATACAATACAATTAAACACTCAGAATCATAAAACTAAGGCATATCAAATACCTTCAAGTTCAGCTCCTTCATTTAAAAAAACAACTTACCTTCTATGTTAAAATCAATTCTAAGTATTGATTCCAAGGCAGAGGTGTGATAAGGGCTAGGCAATGGGGGGTCTTGACTTGCCCAGGGTCAAAGATACAGGAAGTGTCTGAAACTAGATTTGAATGCAGGATTTCCTGTCTCTGGGCCTGGCTCTCTAGCTACCTAGCTGCTCCCAACTCTTTCATTTTTACAGATAAAGAAACTGAAACCTGGGGACAGGATCCTAGATTTAGAACTGAAATGGACTTTCAAGGTGATTGTATTCAATATCCTCATATTAGAGCTGAAGAGATAAAAGACCAAAGAGAGTAAATAAATTGCAAAACTCATATAACTACAAAGTGCCCAAGGTGGGATTTGAATCTAGATCAATGGCTTGTCTAAGGTAACAGAGGTAATAGTCACCACAGGTGGGATTTTGATTATCCAACCATAGTTTTGGATCTGAAAGGGACCTCAGAAACGATCTAGTACAGTTTTATCATGATAGAGCTGAATAAATACAAAACTAAGGAAGTTAAAGGACTTATCCAAGGTCATACAGGCGATAATTGTCAGAATCAAGATTCGAACTCAGATCCTGTATCTCCAGCACTCTGTCATATCTTAGTTTCTAATAGTTTTATATTCATGTCTTCTTCTTATAATAGTAGAAGTTTTTGTAGGCTAAAAGAACGTCTTGTACTTTTATCGTATCTACAACAGCATCTGGTTCAGTGTCAAATGGAGTGACTGCTCAATAAATACTTTCTGTTGGACTAATTGGTAGTTTGGGTTATATCTGCTTAGCCCATAGAGCCTTTGAATATTCTTTCTTTTTTCTGCATAAGGGTATTGCCAGCATCTGTCTATACGTGAAGAGAAGAATCAAGATCTCATGAAAATGTTTATGTAATAATAGACAAATGGTTTGTTTTAAGTGAACTTCTAACTTCTGCTTTCTATTGGCTTTCCATACTCAATCAATTTGAAATGGAAAATTGGTCCCTGAAAACCTTAAAATATGAAAAACCAGATAGGGAGGCAACTCAAAAACCATAAACAGAGGGTGCATTCAATAGTACAATTAGGAACAAAACTGAAAGAAATTTGGTTTTGGATTTGCCATTTATAAATGAGGCTATGCTGGGATTTAGAACTGTATCTAAAGGTACTATTTTTCCAGATACTGCCTTTGTACTTTCCCTAGAGAAAATGAAGAGAGAGGTATTGTAGCAATGAATTGATACAAAGTCTTTATTATGAAAGGAATTTTATAAATCCCCTCAATTAATAGATGGAAACATATTATTTATCTCCATGAGTTATAAGTACTTGATATTTATTCAGTGTATCACCATTGATTAATCCAGCATAGGTATCATTCTCTTCCCTTATTTATTCTACCTGAACAATTTTATGTTATTTTGTTGTGCTCTGACAAGCATCAGTGCTAATCAGAATAACTTATCTTTTACTCTCTTCTGTCTTGTTTTCTACTGCAAACTGATATGTTCAGAGATAGAATTTATATTAAGCAAGCTGCATATCATCATAACTCTGTAATTAAAGCTATAAAATTCCTTTTAAAAATTAATGAATTCATGAAATAAAATGATGACTTGGGTTAAATTTTCACTCATGGCATTGATTATTTTATTCTGACCTTAAATACTATCTTTATCTCCATGACCTACTTTTTCTAATAATAAAATAAGTTCGTATTCATTCTTCAGACATGTAAAAATGAAATAGATTTCTTAGGAAAATACTGAAGACATTTTAGGAAGGTCATTGATTATGGTGTATATTTCGAGGAGAGTGGCCAGAATGGTGAGGAATTGGAGGATGTACTTTCCAAGTAAGCCAAATGGACATTTTCAACTGGCAGGAAGGGATGGAAACAGGAACAACTATGAGAAAAATGCTTTGAAAAGTAGCTTCAGGGGCAGCAAGATGGCTCAGTGAAAAGAAAACCAAGCCAATAGAAGAGAGATCACAGGTTCAAATCTGGCCCTTATACTCTTCTGAGATAGAACCAATGTTTAAGAGAAGGTAATGGTTTTGTTAAAAAAATAACTTTAGAGAAAAGAGACACTTAAGGATGGCTGACATATCCTGTCTCCCAGAATCTAATTTATATATTACTGATAAGAAGACTTTGAATGAATATTTGGGAAACAATTATTCTTAGAATTATTTGGTGAATATTGGACAGATGTATGGTGTAATTATGGTGTAGATTACAGAAGAATGAATTTTGACCTCTTGCCTTAAGAGAGTATGTGTGGCAAAAATGTTTATGTATTAAAGGCCAATCTCACTGAAGAGGTCCTTTTTTGGACTACTAGAGAGTTGAAGTGAGTATAATTGGGTTTAGTGTTTATAGAATAGTTCATATCTGAAAACTAATCCCAAGGGAGACTTCCAGAGAAGAGACTTCAGAGCAACATAGCCATTCAATGAATTATTTTGTAGACTGTTCCTGAGAGAGGAAAAGAAGATCAAAGCCTATAATCAGAGCTTCGAGTAGACCTGGGAACTGGTTTTCTCTTATATGTTTCTCTAAGTTTATAAGCACTCTCCTCCTAAAGGGCCTGTGTGTTTCAACCAAGTGTGTGTCTGATTTATTGGTCAAATATTATATTACTATTGTTTTGACTTGCCTTCTGTTTAATATTTATGATTGAGCCTAAATGGAGTTCACCTTGCCTGATTCCTTCATGGTAACCATATTGGTAGAATCTTGGGAAATGCAGTTGTTTAGTACTCCAAGTATAGCCTCTACCAGTGTTATTTATTAAACCCTGAAAGAATTAGTTGTGGTAGCCACTGCTCCTCCAAGAACCCCTCCATGCCAGCTTAGCTACAGGTTGGATCACTGAGCCAACTGCAAGCCCAGAGTAACCAAAGAGAAAGTAATGAGAGGCAAGGCACTTACTATACAAGCATAGAGTTGAAGGAATGAGAGAAAATTACTTTGGAGAAGAGACTGCTTAGTGGGAGTTGGCACATCATGGCTACCTTCAAATATTTAAAGGGTTTTCATAAGAAAGAAGATTTAAATTTAATCTATTTGGTCTTAGAGGCAGTCACAGAGGGGAAGATTTTGACTTGGTGTAAAGAAAAACTTCCTAACAACTAGAGCTGTCCAAATGTTGAATATGCTCTCTTGGCAGGCCTACTCTAGAGATCTGAGCACAGATACTGTGATTGCTTATTAGTGATGCCGTAGTCAGAATTTTTATTTAGGTATGAGTTGGATTTGATGGCCTCTCACATCCCTTCCTATTTTGAGATTCTCTGATCCTGAAAATAAACAAAAGAACTTGGAATTAATAACATTCTTCATTTTTATTGAGAGAAAATGCAAAAAAGTAACAATAATGCTATATTTATGTAATATATACACTGCTAAAGTTTAGGTGAGCAGGTTATTTTTCCAAAGTAAATCACAAATAGAATTTGGTTTTAGAATAAGAAGAATTCAAATTATACTCTTTTTTAAAAGGTATTGAACTCCTTTGAAATGATATCAAAACAGTAATTTGGCCATGTCTATTTATAGTAACCAAATTAACCATATTCTTATAAAATGTGGGGCTCAGGCATTAAAAACTTTTTAAAATGTCTCTCTCCTATATTTCCAGCCATACATATTTTCTCCTTCATGCACTCACTCAGCCATATGCTAACCTATCTGTTATTCTTTACATGTGATTCTGTATCTCCTATCTCTGCCTTTGCATTGGCTGTCCCTCATGCCTGGAATCCCCTCCTTCCTCCCCTCTGCCTCTGAGAGAGAGAGAGAGAGAGAGAGAGAGAGAGAGAGTGTGTGTGTGTGTGTGTGTGTGTGTGTGTGTGCACGCAAGCCTACATACTATCTCCTCCATTAGAATGTGAGTTCCTTCAGGGAATGCTTTTGCTCTTCTTTCACATCCCTAGGGCATAGCATAGGACAAACAACTAGGGGTTACTCAATGATAATTGATTGATTGATTGATTGACTCATTATTTATGCTCTTGATACTAAACCCGCCCCCCACTTCCTATGGGAGTTTTCCTCTTCAATTATGTTTTTCCTCTTTAGTTTCTTAAGTATCTCCTCTCAGCTGGCTCTTTACTTTTGTACTACACCCATTCTCAGGGCTCCTTTATACTGAAATATTTTCTTGCCAGTTTCCATTATTATTATCCTATTATAAGAGCAAAAGATAGTATTATTAAGAAATAGAAGGGGCATTAGAATTTAGTCTAACATCATTATTTTAAAAATGAGACTCAAACAAAGTACCTTTTCTGCCTTTATCCACATCACTCGTCTCTAACTATCCGGTGTTCCTACCTGCCTTTGTAGATACATATAATCATCTTGTATGTTTAGAACCCATGCCTTCCTCATCTCCTCTTTTATTAAATGTAGCACTTGGGTCCCTTTATAAGTGGGTACCAAGAAAGCCATTTTACCTTGTTTTGAATTTTAGCATCCACATAAATGACACCTCACAAGACCCTAGAAATACATTTACTTTGTTAAACTGATAAGAGGATGGAATAGTGTAAAGAAAAGTAGATTTAAGTAAACATATTAGCAATAAATTCCAAGACAGACTCTTCTACCGCCACTCCCATGCACAAAGAATATACTTGTCAAAAGGTTACCACATCATTAGTAAAAGGAGAGATACATGACAGGGATCCATATAGAAGAGCACAACATAGGGAACACATTTGCCATACAACGTGTATCTGGGGAAGATATATGGACAGATAAACAACAGTTACTCATGGGAAACGCATGTCCCTGATGTGGTAGAACCACTGATAATATCTGATACTGTCATTTTTCTGCCTCTACAGGGAATCTCTACTTGAGCTGCTCTCTTCTGACTCGGTGTAGGCATTTCTCCTGAGCTGTTGCTAATGTTCTCCACTACATTCTTCCAGAATTCAATTGCAAAGTGCTTCAGCTCAAGTATTTAGGATCCCACATCTGGAAAGCTCATACCTGTAAGGTATTTCAGCTCTTTTGAGATGCAAACCTTAGTCATCTACACATAACTAGAAAAGTCTATAAGCATTTAAATGTCTTTAAAAATCAAACAAACAAACAAAAAAACTCTTACCTTCATTTTAGAAATAATACTTTGTAATGGTTCCAAGACAGAAGAGGAATAAAGGCAGACAATGAGGATTAAGTGACTTGCCTAGGGTCACAAAGCTAGGAAATACCTGAGGTCAAATTAGAACCCAGGTCCTGGTTCTTGAGGCCTGGTTCTTAATCCACTGAGCCACCTAACTTCCCCTAAATCTGTCTTTTGAACTATTTTCTCCCTATATACCAATTAAACTTTTTAAGTCTAAATTTGTTTTTGAATTATGTTTTTAAATTCCTTTAAAATTTTTAAATTCATACCATAACTCTGGATCTCTAGTCTGAGTCTCTTAAAATCGTCCAGGGTACTCCAGTTAGCAAAGAAGCTAGGTGGAGTTAGGATGAAAATATCCTTTCATCCCACATAATGCAGCTTGATTGCCATGAAAATAAAATTAATTATATAGAAAAGAGCCCATTGCAGTTGGTGGAACTGGCAAATTTTGTCTACTTCCCACTAAAACCCCCAAATAGTTGAACTCCTTAGTTGACACAGAGGATAGAGTGTTGAAACTAGTCAGGAAGAACTGAATGCAAATCCAGCCTTAGACACTAATTTGCTCTGTGAACCTGAGCAGGTCATTTATTTCTTAAAATAATTTATTTATTTAGAATATTTTTCCACAATTACATGATTCATGATTCCCCTCCCCCTCTTCCCAACCACCTCCACCCCCCAGATGACAAGCAATTCCACTGGGTTATACATGTATCATTGTTCAAAACCTATTTCCATGTTATTCATTTGCAGTAGAGTGTGATCTTTTAACACCAAAACCCTAATTATATGCCCATTGAAGTACGTGATCAATTATGTGTTTTTCTTATACATATTTGCTCCCACTGTTCTTTCTCTGAATGTGTTTAACATTCTTCCTCATAAATTCCTCTGGATTGTCCTGGGTTGCTACTAGAAGAAAAGTCTATTACAGTCAATTGTGTCACAGTGTATCAGTCTCTGTGTACAATGTTCTCCTGGTTCTGCTCCTTTCACCCTGTATCAATTCCTGGAGATCTTTCCAGTTCACATGGAATTCCTCCAGGCCAGCATTCATTTTAGTACAATACTATTCCCTCACCATCAGATACCACAATTCGTTCAGCTATACCCCAATTGATGGACACCTCCTCATTTTCCAATTTTTTACCACCACAAAGAGTATGGCTATAAATATTTTTGTACAAGTATTTTTCCTTATTGTCTCTTTGGGGTACAAACCTAGCAGTTGGTATGGTTGGATCAAAGGACAGGCAATCTTTTAAAGCCCTTTGGGCATAATTCTAAATTGTCCTCCATAATGATTGGATTAATTCACAACTCCACCAGCATTCTATTAGTGTCCCAATTTTTAGGCAGATCATTTATTTTCTGTTTGACTTAGTTTTCTCAATTGTAAAATGAGGATAATAATAACACCAATCTCCCAGGGCTGTTGTGAGGATCAAAGGAGGTAATAATTGTAAAAACTCCTAGCACAGTGCCGGGCACATAGTAAACACTATAAATGTTAGCTTCTTCTTCACACACACACACACACACACACACACACACACACACACACACACACACACACACACACGCTGTATTGCCACAGTAGAAAGTGACTTTTTTTGAGGATAAGAACTTACTGCTTTCTACCTTTTTTTTTGGTCCATGTCTATGATTTTATCTGTGTGGTCAATCAGTCTATAAACATTTATTAAGCACCTACTGTGGTAGGGATACAGAAAGAGACAGAAGGCTGACTCTTCTTTCAAGTATCACATACTCCATACTCTGCATAAGAGATTTTAGTAAAGAACTTATGTTGTCTATATAGATTTGAACATTCTCTGCAACTTAGTCTAAGAGAGTTGTATGGGGAATTGTGAAATTAAATAAGTTGCCCAAAGTGTCACACAGAGTCTCTCTCTCTTTCTCTCTCTCTCCATCTCAGATTTTTGGGAGAGTAATTTATAGTCAATATTTTCACTTTGCATCATCTATTCACTTCTTAACTGTGCTATCTGGCTTCTGTCCTGGACTGTCTACTTCAGCTGATTACTTGAATGTCACCAATGACCTACTCATGATGAAATCCAGTGGTCTATTCTGAGTAATCTGCCTCCTTAATCTTTATTTAGAATCTGGCACTATTAGCTGCTTTCTCCTTCTTGATATTTTCTTCTATTTCCCTCCATGAAATTACATTCTCATGGATGTCTCCAATCATTCTAATTATTCCATTTTTGTCTCTCTTCTTACTCCTTTCACTCAGTAAATGATGATTTTCCCTAATATCCTGTCCTCAGATTCTTCTTTCTTTGTTTGTCACCCTTAGCAACCTCATTCTCTTCCTACACATTTCTATGAATATGACTTCCACAACTATATCTCTAATTCCCAACAGTTCTCTGAGCACCAGTCAAAACTCCATGGTTGCTAAACATAGCCACCTGGATATTTTATTTTTTCAAATTCATGTCCAAGATAAAATTTCTTATCTTTCCCTCAAGTCAGCTAATACTCCTGGCTTCTCTACTTCTCTTAATGTCAACATCATTCCCCCAGTAACTTAGGTTTTAAACCATAAATCCTATATCTCTACCTACAGTTAATCAGTCAAGTCCAGACAATTTTGTCATTGTTATATTTTTCCCATCCATCTTTCCTTTTCTATTTCTACTGCCACCAGTCAAATTTATATCCTCATTACCTCTAGTCTATTGCAATTACCCATATCTGGACTCCTCCTTTCTAATGTCTATCCCCTATAATATATATTACATAAATATCATTAAGGTAATCTTCCTAAAGCACAGACCTAATCTTGTCGCTCTCTCCATCTTCTTTCTGAAAATAATCCTTCAATTGGCAACAGAAGTTACTTCAAATTCTTTGACTTGATATTCAAATTCCCCTAAGATCTATTCCTATCTTCTATTTTCAGCTTATCTTTCATTCCTCCTATACCATCCATTCTAGATAAAATGGACAACTTCATTTTGTAATGCATGGTCCACATATTTCCACTTTGTTTTCCTTTTTTTTGTTCCCTTTCCATTATAGTTATCTAGTAGCGTTCTTGCTATAGCTATTTCTTAGATGTTCTAAGTAAGGAGAAGGTGCAACTAAGAAAGTATTGCTACTGATGAGCAAAAAAGTACATAAGGGCAGCTGGGTAGCTCAGTGGAGTGAGAGTCAGGCCTAGAGACAGGAGGTCCTAGGTTCAAACCCGGCCTCAGCCACTTCCAGCTGTGTGACCCTGGGCAAGTCACTTGACCCCCATTGCCCACCCTTACCACTCTTTCACCTATGAGAAAATACACCGAAGTACAAGGGTTTTAAAAAAATACATAAAATTTGCTTCCTCCTGTATACATTTCTCTATTTTGAAATCAGAGATAGCATTTAGCAGCACCAAAGTGCCCTTCTCATTCTACTGAAAGATGCTAGTCTGCCTACAATCTTGGTCATAGCTGCCACTGCCCAGGTAGATATCTTATGACATATGACACATCACTGGAGAGGAGAAAGAAGAAAAACATCTATATCACAAACTTGAAAAATGAATTGAGATCTTTCATTTTTACTTTGAATGAGTGTCTATGTTTAGCTGGAGAATAAATTTATATGGAAAAATCTCCCATAGCCCATAAATAATAATTAGTGATAGAAGAAGAGATTCAAAGGATATCAAGGAAGAAGTAGGTAGTGAATTTGAGGGGAAAAGGTAAGTAGGTATACCATCATAAGAGATGGAAAAACTATCTTCCAAGTAAGGATCCCTTTGGGTTTGTAACATAATGTATCAGAGGTCAACAAAATCTTCTGACATATGTATAATCCTTGTAACACAGGCACCTATTATTTACTCTGCTGAATACACTAAAATCACAATATCCCTGATAGTGTAAGAAAAATCATAATCCATTAAAATATGCATATAGTTACTATGAAGGGAAGGTGAAGGAAAAGGAGGGAAAGGGAATAAGCATTTATGTTGTATCAATTATATGCCAGGAGTTATGCTAAATGCTTTACAAATACTACCTTTGACCCTTACAGCAACCCTACAAGTTAGGTGTTATTATTATTCCCATTTTAGGGGCATCTAGGTGGCACAATGGATAGACAGCCGAGCCTGGAAACTAGAGGTCCTGGATTCAAATCTAGCCTTAGACATTTCCTAGATGTGTGACCCTTGGGCATGCCACAACACCAATTGCTAATTCCTTATAGCTCTTCTGCCTTGTAACTGATAGTTTCAATTCTAAGACAGAAAGTGAATTAAAAAAAATTCTCATTTTACCATTGAGGAAATTGAGGCAAACAAGGTTAAGTGGGTACTAAATAAATCACAACATATGCTTATTCAAATGTTAATTTCAGAATTTTGTTGATGATTTTTATTTGTTGTTTTTCTAGTTAGTTTTTCAGTTGCATACTCCCTTTTTTGACCCTTAAAGATATCATGGTTCCAAGGAGAAGTTCTGTCTGCCCCCACCATTTGAAGGCAGAAAATTTATTATCATAGGATTGGCTTCAATTGTTAAACTATATTTACCTTATCTCATTTCTCTTTATTCCTGTGTTTACATATCACACTTTCTACTTAGCTCTCATTTTTTTTATCAGGAATGATTTCAAATTCTGTATTTCATTAAAGATCCTAGTTTTCCCTGAAGTTTTGACAAATATATTATGCTTGGTTGTAAGCTTTGCCTTTTGCTTTTTAGGATACTATATTCCAAGCTCTTCTCTCCTTCTATGATAGAAGCTAAACTTTGTGTGATTCAATTTGTGAGATAAAAATAGACTATTGGCTGGTCTTCCCGATACAAGTCTCTGTCCACTCCAGTCCATCTTACACTTAGCTATTAAGAGGATATTCCTAACGCATAAGTCTTTTCATGTCACCATCCCCCTGCTCAACATATTCCAGTGCCCTGTCATCATCTCCAGGATCTTCAATTTGTTACTCTTATTAAACTATACTCATCTTCACATACTGATCCAGTGACAGAAGTTTCCTTGTTATTCCTCACATAAAATATAACTATCTCCCTGTGCCTGGAAATCAGTCTTTGCTTCCTACTTTCCCTGGCTTGCTTCAAAGCCTAGCTAAAATTTTACCTACTGTATTAAGCCTTTCCTGAACTGCCTTAATATTAGGGCCTTTTTTCTGGTGATTATTTCTATTTTATCTTGTATGTATCTTATTTACAATTTGTCTCTATCATTAGACTGTGAGCTTATTGAGCTCACAGTCTAATATTGGACTGTCTCTTACCTTTCTTTGTATCCTCAGTGGTAAACCTAGTGCCTGTACATATAGACATTTAATAAATGTTTATTGAATGAATCACTACCTCCCTGGTATGTGTACTTTTTCTTTCTGGCTCCTTGGAATGTGTTTTCTTTACCCTGGAAGCTCTGAATTTTGGCTATGATGTTCCTTGAAGTTTTCATTTGGAGATTTCTTTGAGAAGGTGACTGGTTAAGTCTAGCTCTCTGGTTCTAATAGGTCTCGATAGTTTGCCTTCATAATTTTTTAATACAATATCCAGGCCTTTTTTCTATTTTTCATGTAGTCAGATGATTCTTAAACTCTTTCTTCCTTGACTAGTTTTCTAGGTCATTTTTTAATAAAAATCATCTTCCCCCCCCATTTTATAAGGTTTTAAAAGTTTTCTTCTATTTATTATTTCTAATAGAGTACTGGTTTTTAACTAGTACATTCTAACTTTCAGAAAATTTTCTACTTGGGGAAAATTTTCATACCTTTAAGCAGTTTTATTCTCTTTTTAAATTTTTTTAAACTCTTACTTTCTGTCTTAGAGCTGATTGGTTTAAAGCCAAGAAAAGTGGTAAGGACTAGGCAGTTAGGTTGACGTGCCTAGAGTCATACAGCTAGAAAATGTCTGAAGTTACATTTGAACTCAGGTCCTCCAAATTCCAATCCTGGTGCTCTATCCATTGGTACTCTACCCATCTGCCCCTATGTAGTTTATTCTTGTTTATATGCTTTCATCTGCACTGAAGATGGAACATACTACTTTCTCCCTATTAGAGAAGTGAAAGATTTAAAATTTAAAATGCACATGATGAATGTGAATGAGATTTTGTTTTGCTTTATTTTGCATATTTATAGTGAGGATTTTCTTTGTATTTTTCTTTTATTGTCAATAGCAGGAGAAGATATGATGGTAGAGAATGATAACAAATGCTTGTATAAATAAATAAGTAAATAAACAATTCCTTCCTTTGGAGCTGTTATCTAATTTCTACCTTTTTCTTTTTATTTTTTTTATTAAGATTTTAACCCCAGGTTACATATTGGTATAATTTTGAGTAATTGTTTTCTGACATTTTGCAATTCCTGTTTTCTTCCCTCTTACCCTTCACCAAGGCAGTGGAATGCTATAGGTTGTATATGTGTTATTTTACAATGTATATTTTCATGTTCAACACACGAAATAAGATAGAAACTGCTTCTACTAGAGAAAAATCCATGGAGGAAATAAAGTGAAGAATGGCATGCTTCATTATGCATTCAGACTTTGTAAGTTCCTTCTATAACAGTGGATAGGCTTTTTCATCAGGAGTTCTTTGGAGTTGTCCTTAATCCTTGCATTGCTGATAATAGTTAAGTCACTCACTGTTGATAATCATACTTTATTGCTACTATCATATACAACACTTTTTCTGGTTCTGCTTACTTCACTTTGCATCACTTGTGGTATTTCTTTCCAGGTTTTTTTAGTGGTCATCTTGTCATTTCTTATGATGCTATAGTATTCCATTACAATTATATACCACAATTTGTTCAGTCACTCCCCAATTAATGGTCATCCCTTCAGTTTCCAGTTCCTTCCTACCACAAAAAGAGCTGTTATAAATATTTTTTTTGGTACAAGGAGGTCCTTTCCCCCTCTCTTTGATCTCTTAGGGACACAGTTTTCTATTCTTTTGGGCATGGTTCTGAATTTCTCTCCAGAATGGTGGCATTCTTCACCAACAATGCATTAGTATCCTAATTTTTCCACATTCCTTCTAATATTTAGCATTTTCTTTTTTGTCATGTATTTCTCTAATTAATAATGATTTGCAACATTTAAAAAATATATAACTAAAGAGAGTTTTAATTTCTTTACCTGAGAACAGCCTATTTATATTCCTTGACCACTTGTCAGTTAGGTATCATTTCTTCCTCTTTCCATTCCTTTTATGAATTCTAGTATATCAACTTAGGTTTTTATGTTTGTGTGACATGTTTATATGACCAAGTTATGTTTTTGTTTGAAGTTTTGCTTGTAGAGGCTGTGCTTTATTCTCTTTATTTGTTTGTATTTGTTTCTTAGTGGTTCCTGGATCAAAAGTATTTCTTTAGCATTGATATCTTCTTTTGTTTTATTTACTCATTTGCAGCCTTACTTTCTGAACTAGGATTTTGTTTCAGAATCAGGGTCTATACTTTTCTGGAAGAAATGGGGGAGGGGGAGTCTTGTTTATCCATGCTCTGTGCTTCTGCCAGAACTTCCTCCAGGTATTTAGTGCTTTGTTCTTCAGGGACCTCAGGGACAGGTTAGGCCAGTAAGGGCTGTGATCTAGATTGTGACCTACTCACTGTACCTCATCTCACTCTCCATGCTCAGATTGATCTTCACAAGTTCCAGACCATGGTTTGGATTCAGTGCCACTCACCTATAGATTGTGAGTATCATTGTGAGCACTCCTAGTCTTTGTTCTATCTCAAGGTAAATAGGGGCATATTTCAGGTTTTTCTGACTTATTCTGGTCTAACTTCCAGAAACCTTCCATGTGCTATAATCCTTGGCCATAATTTTCTGACCAAATCTCTTCTCCCATACCAATGGCATATCACTGCAGTGTCCAAGTTCTTTAGTTCTTCCCTTTTTGTAGTACTTTCAGGAAGGTTTTTTGGACCACACTCTTTATGTGGTCCTCTGTTTATCCTGTGGCCATCTTCAAATTTTTCTGATACAACCCTGTTGGGAGGCTTCTATACAATGAAATCCCTGGGTGGATTTTTTGGGTGGACCTCTTCCTTAGTGCTCAAAGACTTCTACCTATTTCTTTAAGCAGAGCTGAGCAAATGCAATACATTTTTTTCCTTTTTAGATTTCTTCATCATCACTTGATGAAGAAAAGTTTTTCTTTCCCTTATTGCTAAGGGTGTGCAAGAGTTGACTGTTCTAGCATCCCTCCCTTTGCCATCCTATGCTAAATGATTTCTAAGGTCCTTTGTCAGTCTATATCCGATGATATTATGTGGTATGGAAAATTAATGCTCTCTCAATCATCTGTATATAATTTATCTGCTTTGAAGCAACTCAAGAGGAGAAACTATCTTTCTGTCTTCATATGCTCAGGTCCTAACACAGTAACTGATATAGAATGCATTTGATACATTCTTCTTAATTAATTGATTGAACTATCTATAGACATTTCCCTCTGTGTTTAGTTTTTCATTCATTCATTTATCACATACTTAGGTAATGTAAGTTCAATATGTTTAAGTGTATTTGAGGGGGAGAATTTGTTCAGATGATGTATGTCAAGGTCAAGCTGTCATAATTTAAAACAAAAGATATTATTTACTTCTTAATCATAGATTTTTGTCATTTTGTATAAACAAGTGTTGATTATATTTCCTTTAAATAGTGGAGGTACATTCTGAAGTACTATCTTAGGAGAAGCTAGAAAGATTTAAGCTCCTTTATCATGTTCAATTACTCTCTGGTCCCTAATTCTTGCTTCAGATGGAAATCTTCCTTTGGTCTGATACATTTTATGACCTAAGCCAGCTCCCTCATTTGATTAAGGCTCAGTTCTAGAACTATCTTCTTCATGAAGCCTTTCTTTATTCCTCTAACTGGTCCTATTTCCCTTCTCCCCATTTTCTACATATGTACAATTATTAGTCAATCAAGAAACATTTATTAAGTACTTTCTATGGGCCAGGTATTGTGCAAAGCTCTCGGGATACAAAAGACAGTCTCTGGCCTCAAAGAGTCTGCCATCAAATGAGGGTGACGTAAATAACCATGTCCAAAAAAAGTTATATACATGATAAATAGGAGATTATTTGCAGAGGGAAGCACTAGAATTAAGAGGAGATTGTTAGTAAAGGATTCCCACAGAAGGTAGGTTTTTGGCTGGAACTTGAAGAAAGCCAAGGAAGTCAGGAAGCATAGATGAGGAAGGAGAGCATTCCAGGCATGGAAGACAGCCAGGTAAAATGCATAGAGTTGAGAAGTGGAGTGTCTTTATTTATGAAACACCCAAAAGGCCAGTGTCACAGGATCAAGGAGTTCATATCTATGTATGGGGGTGGTGGAATGTAAGGCATAAGAGATTGCAAAGGAGGAGGAGAGCCCTAGGTGATGAAGCAAACTATTGGGTTTGTAAACTCATGAGGGTGGATAATGTTTTACTTTTGTCTTTTTATCTCTGGAACCTAACATGATGCCTGGCACATATTAAGGATTTTATAAATAAATGCTAATTACTTATTTTCTTGATTCTATAAACTTCTTGCATTCTGGCTTGATGTAGTCATGAGGCAGAGAGGAAAGTAGGGATGCATATAACTTGTGTTTAGATTTAAAAGGATTTCCTTTCTAACCCTTATGTAGTTGTAGCTTGTAATTTTGGGAAAAAGAAAAAAAAGAGTTGCAAAAAAGAAAACAAAGTAGGGCAAATAATAATTTGATCAAGAGCTGAAAATCTAAACTTGTCTTATATAATTCAGCTTGAGTATGAGAAGCAAACAAAATGAAAAAGAATCAAAAACAAGATGCTTAAATAGTGAACTGTTTGGCATAATTTAGTTTAAACATCTGGAACATTCTCATATATCCTGGTAGTCAATAGACACCATGAACTTAATAAAGAAATTCGAGAATTCCATTCTATAGTGATGGAGTTATTTCTACCTTGCAGATAAATTTGTTGTTGTTGCTGTTATTAATTTTCACAGACTTAGGTATTATAAGTGTTTAAATGTTGTGAAAACATATCATATAAGAACTTAATGGGATCTTAGTGAATAGCTAGTCCATCCTCCATGTCTTACAATTTTATCAACCTGAAACATCTTTAAAAGCCATGTAACATTCCACACATTTTTTAAAAGTTTATTTCCCTTCTTCCTCTAAAACATAGTTACTAGTTTTCTCAGGAAAAAAAAAACAATTTGGGTGACAGATATAATCATTTTGAAATCATTAATAAATTTTTAGTCAAGAAAAATATGAGTTAATAGATGAGTCACAATAGCTGCAGTTGTTTTTATTTTTGTTTAGTTGGAGAGGGAAAGCATTCTGGGCTAATAGTTTGGCAACTGTTCTATAACCTGGTTGACTCCATAGCTGCTATCCTCCTCTATAAATACTAGACAAAATGTGGCATTAAACTTCGAATAATGCAACACATTTTCACAGCTCACAAATCATAAATGTTTTGCATCTACTTCTTTGTGAAGGGAATATGTGAAAATACACAAAGAGAATAAAAGGAAAATTCATATTCTTAACTTCCCAGAGAAGATGAAGTAACTTACTTCTAGAGCTGGAAGGGACCTTAAAGGCCATTGAGTCCAAACTTCTCATTTCATAGGGGAGAAACTGAGGCCCAAGAAGGGTAAGGTCTAAGGTCACATAAGTCACAAATCATCAGAAAGAGGAGTTGATCCCATACCCCCTGATTTTAGGGTCAGTATTCTTCCCTGTGCTGCTTGAGGAAGCTTGCCTTCTCCTGACTTTGTGCTTATGTAACCTTGGCTTGTCTAGGCAAACCCAGTTCATTTAACATGGAAGTACCCTTTAGGGACCTTTGGAGCATGTCCAGAATGCCTAATTGTGTAGTCTCCTTTGATTGGATGCTAACCTCTCTTTTCTGCATCTCATTTTGCTAATTTTAAATGCTATATTCAGAGGGTGAAGACCACAATTCACCCTCAGCAAGGACTGCAGGAACTGAACCAGTGAGAAGGGAAAGATTATCCTTCCATTGCTCCCTCTCTTTTACTCTGACTTCAAGAAACAGACCTAGAGCTGTTTGTTTCTCTTCTGTGTTGTTGATCCTTCTCCATTTCAGGTGCCAGAGGTGATCTCTACTGTCTGGGAATTCAAGCCAAGATGACCTTAGAGCCAGAATTGGAGAGTAGATGATGTAACCAGACAGATGGACAAACAGGGAAGCTTTACCTGGAGATACTTGGGTCTCAAGCCCTACATGAGGTTTTGGTCTTGGAATTAGGTCAGTGTTCTATAGCAGAGATGGCCAACCTTTTCTAGATCAAGTGCCCAAACTACCCACCCCCTGCCCTTAACCTTACCCCATACAGGGGAGGAAAGAAGTGCTTCCATTGGGCTGCTGGGCAGAGGGGTGGGGAAAGTTAGAAATGTCCTCAGGTGCACATGGAGAGGAGGAGGAGAGCAGCCTAGCCCCACTGGCTTTCTAGTAACAAACTCTGGACAACCCTGTGCTAAGATGAGGGCAATGGTGTGCATACCCACAGAGAGGGCTCTGAGTGCCTCCTCTGGCACATATGCCATAGGTTTGCCACCACAGCTCTATAGGAACTGAACTGAGCTGTGAACCTAATCTTCTTATTCCTAGAACCTGAGGTGATACAAAAGGGGAGTTGGAATATGTCTTCCACGTGTTGGGGGACTGTTTGCATATTTGTATTTATGCTTTTTGAAGTAAATATTTCTTTGTCAAAGCTAATCCAGGCTTCACAGGTTAAATAGAATTGGAATTCAAAGGAATATCACCTTCTCCCATTTACAGGAATACCATCAGTTAGGTCTAGAACCATTTGTAGTGAGCCTAGATAACCATAATCCCCTTCTGTAGAACCACAAAGGAAAATACTCCTGATGGAAAGGAGTGAAATCTAGCTTGTCTGGTCTTCCAGGCAATGAAGGCTAAGGTAGACTTAATTTTAGTCTTGAATTTGAACTGTTATAATGTACAAGGAAATATGTGGTTTTTAATAAACTCGTTGTTAAGCAACAATGATTTGCTGGTATGTGTATTAGAAAGAGTAGAGAAGCAAGATAGTATGCTTTCTGTACTATGAGACATAACTTTGGTTTTGCAGTCTAGAAATCCTGTCCCTGAAACATATTAGTTGTGTGACTCTGGTGTGCAGAATCAGCCACTATGTACTAGGTAGTTGGTAGGTAAGGTATCTCCTTAAACTTTGGAGTCGGGCCAAAGGCACCTATGTGTGCATTGATCCCATCTTCCTACCACTTACCTATCCCCTTTTAGAATGTTCACCTGCCAGGATAGTCCTGTCTTACTAATCATAGTGTGAAACCATTGCTCCCACCTCACTCAACACTGTTGTCTTGATGTATTTAATAAATTCCTTTTCATTTTTCTCTTCCTGAATTTGCTTCATTATTGAGGGCAAAGCCCAAACAAAAACTTTGGCAAGCTGGTTAGGAGGGCACTTTGCCAGGTGACTCTCCTAGGGAAGCCTACTCCAAGTCCTGCAGCCAGCACCAGTCTTTTGCCTCAATGGAGGGCCAAAGTGGAATCTCCTGGCAGTCAGTCAACTGTGAAATGACGAGGAATTTAATTCACCACATTCAGGAAGGATAAAGAAGAATCAGTCCCAAACCCAAGGAAAATTTGATTCTGTGGATGAAGAAAGAAAGTAGAGCATACAACAGTGGAAGGGTAAGTACTGATTTTGTGGAATGTGGTATCAATCAAAATGGGACTGGTGAAGAGTAAACTTCCCTTTGACTCCCCATTAGGCAAGCTATTAAAAGCTTGGGACAAGGGAATATTGCCCATATGCTCTATGATTTTTAAAACTCAAGCAGTGTAGTTCAGTTTGGATCAGAATCAGTACTTGGATAATTGTGGAAAATAATTTTGGCCAATTCGAAATACACTTTTAGGGTCTGTCACACCACTGGGCTTTTTTAGAAAGAATGTAACTTCACATTACTGCAAATGGTGAGGAAATAGTTCATGCCTCACTTATTGACCAACTCCTTCGGGCTCTTTTGCTCCCCAAGACCATCTCTGATTCATTGTCCAACCCATACCAGAGAACAGTTATTTTCATATGATGGCCCCTAATTTGCAGATGAATAGGAAAATGGGCTAACTGTTGGGATTCTCAGGAATCACTAATGTCAGAGACTTAAGTCTAACCACAAGGGGTGAAAGAATGTCAAGATATGTGAACTCACTTTCTACTTCTCTTTCACAGGTCAGGGAAGGAATTAGCCTTGACTTGAATTCTGCCTTCAGAAGAGTTGGTAAAGCCATTTGCTGGCTCCATAACTCCAAGAAGATATCTAATCTCCAGCCCTCTTGGAATGGACCTTTCCAGATCTTGTTGACTAGTCATATTGTTGCCACTTAATTCCCCCTGATGACTGTGGGTAATAAGGGGTGTGTAGACCCTGGGTTCCTTCCACTCTTTCTGGAACCAGTTTCAGGCATTGAGAGAGTCTATATGGGCATGGATATATTTGAAGTTGTCAGGAACTAAAGCACAGCACTCCTGACCTACAAGAGCAGAAATCCTGCCCTTCTTCAAGAAAATTTAAGACTAGCCTATTTTGTAAGGTCATAGACCTAAGTTCATGGCCCTCCATATTGAGGTCATCTACCTCCTATGGTTTCATTAACAAACACTTGGAAAAAAAGCTATTCATTTTGTTCAGGAGTGTCAGACCGTGTCTGGTTTCATACATGGGAAATAACATGAAAAATGTGTTTAGTCTCACTAACGGGGAACGTATAGCAGAAACTTGAATGGTTGTACACTCACTTCTCAAAAATATGTTAGGGGACAGGCTAGGTGTGGGCTAGAGGCTAAAGAGCATTCTTTCCAAACCACATCTACCTGTCCAGTTTAAGTGGAGGCAATAATAAGGTTTTTTGTTTTTTGTTTTTTTTTTTTCGTTATTCAGGAAACAACATCCTCATGGGGCCATTCTAAAAAATCCATTTCTGTGTATGTAGCCCCCCTGGTTCAAAACTAATTCTCAGAAGGTTATTCCCCTCCTAAACAGTAGTCACATTTAGTTTCATGGATAGGGCACAATTACGTTTCATTTACCATCCCATGTCATGACCCTGACTCTCATTTTGTTGATAGCATAGTACCAGTGGCCTGACTATATAATGCAGACTTAAGGGAATAAGGAGGAAGAGAACTGAGAACACTTAGTTTTTCCCAATTAAAAGTGAATAAGTGAAGGGACTCATTTTCCAGCCTCGGACAGTACAATTTGGTATTTTTCTTTCTTTTTATTTTTAAATCCTTATCTTCTACCTTAGAATCAATACTGTGTTTTGGTTCCAAGGCAGAAGAGCAGTCTCTCATGTCTAAAGTGTCCATTTGTGGGATTCCTCTTGTGTGTCCACATAGGCTGTGCTGTTTCTGTTTATAGATGCAAAGAACTCATTCCCAAACTAGCTCCTAAATTATAAACAACAGAAATTAGGATGATGCAGTTGGCCATAGAGGAGATGGTTGGGATACAATACCTTATTGCAGTTGAGCAAAGAGAAGATCAGACTGTGATACTACATCATAGGGATGGTTAGCATCAAAGTGGGGATTCTTGTGCAGAATCAGTCACTATGTGCCAGGAAGCCTGTAGGAAAGGATGACCTCATCTCCTTAACCTTTGGAATATATGCCAAGCAATCCAGGACCCCATCTCCTTATCGCTAGCACATCCCCTTTTAGAAACCAGTTCGCCTATCAGGAATTTCTTGCCTTTCTTGTGAAAGTCATTAATAAAGGCAGTACAGAGTTTGAAACTGCAGCCCAGCTACCCTCAATGCTGTTGCCTTGATGTATTTAATGAACTCCTTTTTAATTTTTCTCTTCCTGGGTTGGTGTCATTATTGATGGCAAGGCCAGAACAAAGATTTTCTTTTTTAACACTGGGCAAATCACTTAGCCTCTAAGTGTCTTAAACAACTCTCACAGGGAGCCTGCCTGTCATCATTGTAAGAATAAAGGAGCCATACATCATCACAAACATATACTTCAAAAAATGTAGGATAAACAATACTTGTACTGAACTTTCTTGACTAATTGTTCCTTTTGAGTAGCTCCATAAAAATATATCTAAGGCTCATGATCATCAGCAATCTAAGGAAAGATAGCACTGTCTTACTAATAACTTTTTATGTTAATTAACATCTTTAATCGTTTATAGCTGTCAGAGCCCAAGATCTCAAAGTGGCATGCACTCAGGAGAGAAGATCTCAGTATTAAACTTCAGATAGCAGCAGTTATTTCAGTCTAGAGATAACTGTCTTATCTCCCTGGTCTCTGCTTTGCCTGAATTCCCATATTGCTTAATTCTATGGCTGTGGACACACAAAAACTCTATGGTGTGGACACCCCCCCACCCCCATTTTTCCCCCGCTCTCTATGTTTCCCCTCAAATTGAAGGGCAATTTATTGAGTCACAAGAAACTTAAAAAGAAAGAAGAGAACTCAGGACCTGCTACTGTGACCTTCTGAGGTCTCAGGTTTTGGGGATTCCTGGAACTTCCTTCCTCACTATTTCTTGATTTCACCCTGGTGTGGAAGAATGTCGTGTTCTCCTTTAGATAAAACCTTTGGCTTATCACCACTAAAACCCTTCCTTGTTTACCATTCCTCTAGTCAAATATCTTCAGATAGTTTAGGAATGGCTCACTCCTTTCAGCCCTTTAAGGGACCCAGGCAATTGCTTCTAGTCTTAGCTGCTGACAATACTCTTGTTTTGCTTTGATTTATTCTAGTTTTCTAGGGTTGTATCTTCTATGTCTGTGGGGACATGCGGCATTCTCTGCTTTTGTGGCTGGTCTGGACTGTCAAGAAACTTTTATATTTCATTCTCAAGATTCTCTGATGTGGAAATTGAAGGTTGAAGCCAATTGTTTGTTTGTTTGTTTGTTTTTAATGTCAACAGTAAATGAAATTAGAGAAAATTTGTCTTTTTAAATACAATACCAGTATGCTTACCTTTGGAATTGAGCTTGCCTACAAATTCATCTCTCCCTGGCAGATACCTTTTTTAAAAATTTAATAAAAGGGCTGGTTTGTATATTGCAAACATATTTTTGAGTTAAAGATTATCTTGTGAAACCAACCAAAGTACCCTAGTTTTAGATGCAATCTAGAAATTGGTGAGCATACTGACCATATTGGCCATTCTTCCTAGATACTTTTAAGTTCTTATTCTATTAGAGTTCACAGGTTTATTAATATAAAAAGCAAGGATTAATGTGGTAAGTAGTAAGGAGGCTATGTAAATGATAGCAAGTATTAGAAAACTGGAATTATATTATGTCATATTTAGAACTGGAAAGGAGCATTTGAGCCATCTAGTTCAATTTCCTTAGTTTAAAGATGGGGAAACTGAGGCCCAGAGAGGTTAAGCAACTTGCCCAAAGCCACAAAGTCAGGATCAGAGGCAAGTTCAAGGCTGGGCTCAGAGTCATGGAATTTCCTATATGAGGCACACCTATCTCCCAGCATAGATTCTTCCATACAAATCATCCACTCTCATTTCTTGAGCCAGGAATAACAATGAAGAAGGGGAACAATATCTTTTTCCATTTGCTATTAGACTTTCCTTTTCATGTGATAGTATGATCATGGTTAGAATCTTTTTTAAAATTATTTTTGATAGTATTGAAAAAATACGTAGTAATTTGCCTTTCACATCCATGTCTAGCTGACATTTCTGCCAATTCTCTTATGTTCTTCTTATGTTTTGTCTTCTTATATCTTTCTTGATACTATATTTTTGTTTTCTTATCCTTCCTGGATTTTGCATAAGCTGATTATTTGAATTAAGGTTGAATTTGCCTGAGTTTCTAAATTTGTGGACTTTGGTTTCTTCTTTTGTTTTGTTTTAAACTTTAGTTACCAGCTTCACGTAGAAGATGGTCTTTGGGCTCAGGGAAGTATAACATTTTCTGAATTATCTCAGCTGTGATGACAAGTGTTTGCCAAGACTTGCAATTAGACAGCATGTAATTTTCTCTAAATCAGTAGTCAACCACTGGATGGGGAGCAGGGGGGAATTATTCCTGAGTTGCTGACAACAAAAGAGTCTACTAAAGCCTATGAAGGTCCTGAAAAGTTTTAGATATTGTCTGGCTTTTCCTCCTATCACGAAACAATCAAATGACTTTATATCTGTGTACATGCATAGATGTAAAGGTAATGTGCATTTTGGAAGAGGGCCAATGATTACTTATGAAGGGAATCACTCCTCAGACTCCTACCATAAAGATTCATTGATGGCACCAAGACACTGATCATCTATTAGAACGAAGGTGCAGAGCCATCACAATACTCTATAGTAATGAAAAGAGGCTAAGTATAATCACCAAATCAGAAAAATGGTTACTAACGACAACAATAATAATGATAATAGTGATGCTGCTGCTGGTGGTGATATAGCACAATGGCTAGTCAGGTATCACTTGACTGAGACGCAGGGACCTAATATCTTTAATGAACTAGCACAGGCCTATCATTACCAGAAAATTGTAGCTGTGCCATTAGATGAAATGCCAAGTTCTACCATAGCTTACAAGTTGCCCATTAGAAGAAAATGTAGATGAACCACACTATTCCCCAGCTGGCTTTCTGAAAGTTCAATCACCAGAAGATACATGGAGAGACATGTCCACATAATGAAAACATCTTAGGAAAGCTGGGAAGTACAAAAGAAAAATGTCCTTCCTGACACCCAGAGGCTTATCTGGGTTTGATCCTTACTCCATGAATAGCCACATTGGCCCGAAAGTGAAAGTAGATGGTTAAAGTCAGTCTAATAAACTACCAGCCACATTTAATATACTTCTCTTACTAAATATGTCAACTACACATATCCCTAGAATTCCAGGGATGGTATACAGTTCACCTATTACTGGCCTATTGTTTTCCCTAGCTTTTGTACTAATCAAATCTAATCCAATAAATATTTGTTAAGTATTTTATACACACACACACACACACACACACATATAGTGTACTATGCTAAGGGATGGAAATGAAAAAAAAATTTTTTTAAGTTCCTGGGCTTTAGGAGCTTGCATTTTATTAGGAGGACAAAACCTTTAAGCATAAAGTATATTAACTGTATTCTATGATGTTAGTTTTTTTAATTTAATATTTTATTTTCTTAATTATAGGTAATAAAAATCTTTAACATATGTTTTCCAAAACTACAATATCCAAATTGTCTTCCTTGCTCCCTTCTCTCTCCCCTCCCTGAGATGGTAAGAAATTTGATCTGGGTTATACATATATGATCTTATAAAACATTACATATTGGTCACATTGTGAGAGCGTACTCATATAAAACCAAAATCCCAAAATAAAAACAGACAAAATAAAGTGAAAAATAGTATACTTTGATCTACATTCAGATCCCATCAGTTCTTCCTCTGGAGGTAGATAGCATTCTTTGTCATAAGTCCTTCAGAATTGTCTTGTATCATTGTGTTGCTGAGAATAGTTAAGTCTTTCACAATTGATCATCATATAATATTGCTATTATTGTGTACAATGTTTTCCTGGCTCTGCTCACTTCACTCTGCATCAGTTCATGTAGGTCTTTCCAGGTTTTTTTGTGATCATCCTGCTTATTATTTCTTATAGCATAATAGAATTCCATCATAAGCATAGTCAATGATTTGTTCAGCCATTCTCCAATTGATGGACAACCCCTCAATTTCCAATTCTTTGCCACCACACACGCAAAAAAACCACGCACACAAAAACCTGCTATAAATTTTTCCATACAAATAAGTCCTTTTCCCTTTTTTTAAAAAAAATCTTTTTTGTATACAGACTGAGTAGTGGCACTATTGATGTTGAAGTCATGTACTGTTCTATCGCCCCTTGGGCATAATTTCAAATTTTCCTCCAGAACGGCTGGATCAATTCACAACTCCACCAACAATGTATTAATATCCAAATTTTCCCTAAGTCCTCCAAAAGTTATCATTTTCCTTTATTGACATATTAACCAATTAACCAATCTGATAGGTGTGAGGTGATACTACAGAGATGTTTTGATTTGCATTTCTCTAATTAACGGTGATTTAGAATGTTCTTTTTCCCATATAACTATAGATAGTTTTGATTTCTTCATCTGAAAACTGCCTGTTCATATACTTTGACCATTTGTCAATTGGAGAACGACTTGTGTTCTTAGAAATTTGTCCCAGTTCTCTATATATTTGAAAAATGAGGCTTTTCTGGAAAACATTGCTATTAATATTTTTCCAGTTTGTTTTCCCCTTGTAATCTTGGTTGCATTGGTTTGTTTATATGCCAAACCTTTTTAATGTAATATAATCAAAATTATTTACCTTACATCTTATACTGTGTATTCCCCTTCATCCTATTTTCCCCTTTTGTTCTTGCTCTTTCTCTCCTCTCATTCTGTCTCTCTTCACAAATGTTTACTTCTAATCACTGTCTCCCCCAAATCACCTTCCCTTCTATTAATACACATCCCCATCTTCTTATTCCCATCCTACTTTCCTATAGAGTAAGTGATATTTCTATACCCAACTGAATATGTTTTGCCTATCATCCTCCTCATTCTCCTCTCCACGTTAGTAGTTTTTTGTGCCTCTTTAAGTAGTGCCTCTAGCCTCACACAATCTCTTTGTTGGTTCTGCCAATCTAATACTGTTTTGAAGCTTTATTTTAGGTTGGTTGGAGGGTGTCTTCAGAGAGATTTAGGAACTCCTGCCTCTACTCTGCCATCTTGGCACTATCTTAAAATTAGTATTCTTATCCTTAAAAATATACTGATATACTCAGATAACTATTTTACTGGGAGGACAAAATATAAACAGATAAATATGTGGGTATATATATATATATGTATACAAATATATAAAATATATACGTGATAATTTGAGTAGAATGAGACCTAACTAAGCAGTATCTGTCTAGATTTTCCATCAGAGGTGGCATTTGAGCACAGCTGTGAATGAAGTCAGGAATTCTAAGATGTAGAACTGAGGAAGTACATTCCATGGGAGGAGAAGATAGTCTGTGCAAATGAGATGAAATTGAGAGAAGGAATGTCATATATGGGTATCATTAATTCCACATAAGTACACCTGTATCATTGAGTGAAGAGGAAAATGTATAGTATGTCTAGAAAGGTAGATGAATGTCACATTTTGAAAAGATTTACAGGATGAGCAAAGAAGTTTGTATTTTACTGTAGAAGCAATAGGGAATTATTGAAGGTTCTTGGGCCAAGCAGTTATATACTTAGATTTATGCTTTAGGAAGACTATTTTGGGACGTATGGAGAAGTGTCATAGGGGTTGGAAGGTATCTCAGAAGTCAGGTCATCAATTCTAACTACCTCTCTTTAGAGTTTTACATTCTCTCTTAGTCAAGGATACCAAATTCTAAGTCATTAATCAAATATCGTTTGGCTCAAATGATGTGGTATTTATCTGAATTTGAGAGTGGCATATTATAATAATCTGAGGAAAATTCCTTGAGGGGCTTCCACAAAGTTGTAGACCATCTTTGCTTTTACAATACTGTAAAACAATGTACTTATATGTCCTTACATACAATCGCATGTAGATTTATGCACTTACATATAATTATATATGTGATACATAAAATGTGGGGCAGTGGGATCTAATTGAAAGAATACTGAAATAGAATTCAAAAGACTAGGGTTTGAATCTCATATCTTCTATTTTCCTAGCTACAGATACACTTAGGCAACTCAATTATCTTCTCTGATTCCTTATCTGTAAAATGGTGATAATAACACTTCTATTACCTATCTCACAGGGTTATTGTGACAACCAAATGAAATTATCTATGTGAATGCATTTGTAAGCCTTAAAGCATTTTGTTAGTATAAGCTATTATTATTACTGATGTGATGATTATAGAATTAAAATATGGAGCAAGGAAAAGGGAAAGAGGAGAATAAAGAAAGTATAATCATAGAAATCTACCTAGATGAAAATAAAGCACATACATTCCTATTCAGTGTTGACTTTTCTGTATGAACTCTAGTGGAGGTCTAAACAAATCTCTCAGTATAGCCAGCCTGAAAAATCCAAGAATACCAGAAGGAGGATCTTCTCTTTTCCATGGTGCAGGAGAGGTATGACACAGAGAGCAGAAAACAAAGACTAGGGCACATCCTTATTAAGTTCCCAAATCACAAGATTAGATAATGCCTGTCTCTCAGGTCCGGTTTACCAGCAAAGTTATACATTTGGGGAAAGCATTGTATGTTATTGAATGGAAGACTTACACTTCAAATGTTGTCTGGTGATATGCTGCTTTCTGCTATATTCTTATATTGTGTTGGTGTCATATGTCCTCTTTCTCTTCCATAGTCTCTGATGAGCACTTCGACCAGACTCATGAATGCCAAACTTTTCTCCATGATTTTGCTATCATCTGTTAAGATTCCACTACCGAACTTGTTCAGAGCTATCCATAACTTTTGGCTACCATTTACTAGTGTAGTAATTAGAAAGCTTCACTCCACTATGAAGGACCTCTGAAGTGCAAGTTTTTCTGCAACCCTTGTCCCTTTTTGTATGATTTCCATTTGTGCTATTGTATCCTAAGGACCACTGAGACTTTCCAAATAACCTGAACCTGAAATTTCCTTCATGTTTTG
This sequence comes from Gracilinanus agilis, assembly GCF_016433145.1. Lineage (NCBI taxonomy): Eukaryota > Metazoa > Chordata > Mammalia > Didelphimorphia > Didelphidae > Gracilinanus > Gracilinanus agilis. The sequence continues at coordinate 510,811,210 of NC_058132.1, forward strand.
TCTCTGCAAATTAAAACGTACACTCCTTTAAAGAAGCTACTGACTTGCTTTTCCATTTGTATTCCCAACATGTAGCTTAGTGCTTTGCAAATAGTAAAGCATTTAATAAATGCTTTTTTTATTCATTCATTTGTTATGCTAATTAATTGTTTCTTTTACATTAAGTCAATATGTCCTTTGGTACATGGAGAAAAGTAAACACGTCAGTGGGGGCTTATGAACTATGGTTTTGAGTGAGTGCTGAATCACTGAGCCCCTTGAACTTAGGGAATCTTTGGTGGGGGTGGGGGGCTCACATGTGAGGAAGCCTCCAGGTGCTGTAGATGAAGAAATTCAGGCCTAGAAAGAGTATATGATTTGCCCAAGGGAATATATGAGAGAAAGAACGGTAATGTAGGTATGACAGTCTAGTTGCAAAAGTCAGAGAATATCAAAATTTGAATCACAATATTTCCAACCAAAATTCTAGAAGCATGAGAGCAAACACTTTAGATTTGTTCAGAAGGGGCTAATTTTACTTGACAGCTTGAGTCCTTTGCAAAAATAGGGAAACCACTTTTCATATCAAAGTGGCTCATGCAGCTGAGAAATGAACTTGTCTGGGAAGTTATACATGCACTTAGATGAAGGGTGTTCCACTCCACACATTCTTCCAACTGTAGTTTTTCCAGTTGTACTTCATGTCCCTAAATAAAGTTCACAAGGTTCTTCAAGGGAGCCTATGATATTTTTTCCCCAATTAATCTTCCTCATTCTAAAATAAAACAACAACAAAATCTCTCAGTGAAACATAGGAAATGTAGATATCTCTGAATGTAACTCCATTCAATAATAAGGTAGGTATGATTAATTTTGTAATATAGGGTTTGAATTATTATCTTCAGAAGCAAAATTTTAGATTGCAAGCAATTTTTCAGAAATCCTTATACCTTCTTCCTGCTTCCCTAGAATCCCTTCAGGAGTAAGTAATCTTTTGCTCTCTCTTTAGTACCCTCATAGCATTGAGATGAGGACTATTTTACCCACTCACCATAGAATGATTTGAATTTCATGCATTTTTGGACACTTCTTTCCCCCGTTGGAATGGAGAGCAATTCAATTCAATTTAACAAATATTTATTAAGTACTATGTCTCACCCAGGCTTCTGACTCTCCCTGCTTGCTACCATGACTCAGTTATCTTCTCATCCTGGAACTTCCTTTTGGGTTTGGATCTTCTCACCCTGGAACATCTTTCTGCCATGCCTGCTTCATTTTCTTACTTGAGACACTTTCCAGCATCAGCCCTTTGGGGGATGGATCAAGGCTGTCTTTGTCTCATTCTTCCTTCCGGGATGTTGACTCGACTTTGCCATGCCGCCTCTGCCCAGGAATCTATGCTCTACCTTCCCCAACCATTCAGCTTCCTTTTATGTGTTGTCTTCTCTGATTCTCCTTTCTACTTAGAGGCAGTTAGATGACACAGTGATTAATGCTCTGAGCCTGGAGTCAGCCTAGACCTCAATTCAAATCTGATCTCAGTTACCTGTTTAACCCTGGGCTAGTCATTTATTCTCTGCCTTGGTTTCCTCAACTGCAAAATACTTATTAAATACATTTTCTTCCTTCCCAATTAGAATGCAATTTCCTTGAGGGCAGAAATTCTTTTTGCTTTTATTTTAGAATAGTATTTGTTGATGGTTGTTGTCCATCCTTATTTTGTTTTGTTTTGTTTTGTTTTAAACTCTTACCTTCCATCTTAGAATCAATACTGGGTATTGGTTCTAAGGCAGAAGAGTGGTAAGGGATAGGCTATGGGGGTTACTTGACTTGCCCAGGGTCACACAGCTGGGAAGTGTCTGAGTCCAGATTTGAACCCAGGACCTCCTGTCTCTGGGTCTGGCTCTCAATCCACTGAGCCCCCCAGCTGCCCCCACCCCCATCCTTGGTTTTTGAAGAAAACCAATGACATCAGGGTGATGACTTGGGAATGGATTGGATTGAAGTGAGGCAGAGTTGTACAAAGTCAGCAGCCTACTCTCTCTTCTAGGGTCATCCAAGACTAGTGGTAAGACAAAAAGTCAGTACAAGTGATGATGGCCTGGGATGTAATGCATGACTTTGGCATGTTGGCTATCTGACCAGTCTCAGTTACCTTTATGGCCATTGGAACAAATTGTTCTCATCTGCTCATTCACATTTTGGGGGTAAACATTCCCCATCTCACCAATTAAGGTTGATGCTTACCCTAAACCTGGTTTAGACCATCTGCCCAGACAAGGTGTGACTGTTGCACATACTACAGCTTCTCAGCCACAGGTGGGAGGTATATGAAAGGTGGATAAGAAGCCCTGAAAAAGGCTCAGTAAGCTCTCAAGTCAGAGATGCCAGTCCTCTCTGAACCACCCCATATACCTCGTAGCACACAGTAAATGCTTAATATAGGCTTCTTGTTTTGCCTTGTCTGCTATGAGCCAGGCACTGTGTTAAGCACTTAGGAAGTAAGAATTTTTAAAAGAGAGAGAGAGAAAAAAAAAGCTATCCTGACCTTAAGAAGATTACATTTTACTGGAGTTAAGGACTTACTCTTATTTCATCTTTGCTTCCTCAGTTTCCAGCATAGTACTTTGGAATAAATGTTTTCTGCCTAGAAGCTCTATTGGCAACTCTAAAGCATTCCAAAAATCCGTTTACCTCCAGGGTCTTAGAACCAGGCAGCAAAACTAGCCCTCCTCCAATTTGCCTTAAACTATTAAGGAGTAATTAAGTGGTTAAAGGGTATTTTCCAGGTTGTCTGAAGTTTGGTAAGTGGGCTGGATTAAAGAGAACAGGCTTGCTCTTCCATTAGCTGACCTTGCAAGCTAATAAATTCATCCTGCATTTTTCTGCTACTGCCAATTTATGGCATACAGGAAACTAATCTTGTACAATAACTACCTTCCTGTACTTAGTTCCTAAATAGAGCCAAATGGATTTGGTGGCGGAAGAACTCCACAATAGTTCCTGTGGAACAGTGCTGAGCCCAGCAAGAACCGATAGAAGCTTGTTGCTGTTTATTGACTCTGACAATATAATTATGTGCTCATTTGGCTGCTTTGCACTTAAGAATAATAAATTTTTTTAAAAGCTCCCGTACAATGCCTACCCCTATGATTTCAACATCAAACGAAAAATTATAAGTGTATTTGTTACATGCCAGATCAACACAATTACCTGTGATTTTCAGGTCTGGAATGCACAAGCAATCAATAGTATACACTGAAGGCTTTAATAAGAAATGTTTGTGGGCTCTGTGATATTTTTTTCCACTTAATCTCAAAGAACCTGGCTTAGGAATGAGTTAATAAGGTACTGCATTCTCATTACAAAGTCAGATGCATTAAGAGATGGGAGGAGAATAAAGGAAGAAGAGGAGTAGATGGAAGGAGAGTGTAAAGAAGACAGGAGAAAAGGGACAATGGAAGAAGAGAAGAAAAGGGGAGGGATGCAAGGGGAGAAGATGGAAGGAAAAGGGGAAGGAGCATGGATGGAGGAGAAGAAAGAAGAGAGGAGTGGGAGAGAGGAAGGAACAAGGGATGGGAGAAGAGGTAAAGAGAAAGGAGAGGAGAGGGAAAGAAAAAAAATCCTGAACCTATAGCATATTACAAACAATTCTGAACTTGATTGTTTATGGAAAATTATTTTCATCTAAAAACATCAGGTTTTTTAATTGACTAACACTGTTAGAACATACCTGACACAAAATTACCATGTTTGATTACTATTAAAGATTAAAATATAAAAAAATTTCCTACTGAAGAAAACCACAATTTATTGGTGTTATCTATGGCAAGAATTCCTAGCAAGAGGTCTAGGCCCAAACTGTCAAACATTTGTTCAGCAGTCAATTACAACCAGATAGGAACAAGTCTAAATTAAATGCAGAGTGCAGAAATAAAGAGAAAAAGTACCTGTGATTTTGGGCAACCAGACATAACTAGGCTGTGTTAGATTTAGATTTTGGCTGCTGAGAAGCAGTCTTTTTTGATAAATCTTTGACAATCAAATTGACCTTCTCTCTTGCTCATCACAGCTATCTCCTTTGATCTGATTAGCTCATTTCTATATTGATTAGTCCCAGGTGGACCAGATAAACCTCCTATGTTAATTTAGAGAATTATTCTAGAGTTGTAATAAAGCATGTGATCCCCAAAGATAACCTCTCTAGCAAAAACACAGTATGTGACTACCAAAAAATGGGACAATCTTGTCTGGATTCACAATATAGATAGAATTTACCTTCAAGTCTTTTCTTTTTCTTTATCCTTTGACACCAATTTCACTGGAGATAAACTAAATGTTTCAAGATCATTATGTGTGAAATTAACATAGAAATATAACTCATAGTTGGCACATGTGTGTTAAGGTAGGACAAAAGCAACCTCTCCCACCCAAGTCCATAATCAGAACACATAACTCAGACTGTCCAATCAAAAGTGTAGTAGATGTAATGTCATGGGCAAGATAAAAGGCTCTCTGTCTCTGTCTCTGTCTCTGTCTCTGTCTCTGTCTCTCTCTCTCTCTCTCTCTCTCTCTCTCTCTCTCTCTCTCTCCATACTTGCACTCCTTCCCCCCTACTCTTTCACAGCCATCCTGGTGCTTAGCAGCAGGAGGCTAGGCCACACAGATTTGGGAATCTGGAAACTCTGTCTCTTGGGCTCCATTCATTTCCTAAACTCAAGTCCACTACTTGGTTGGCCTTCATTTGTCTGACCTGACCATGTGGTTAGCTGGCCTTTTGGAAAATCTGGGACCTGATGAAACAGAAGTAACTTGGCTGGAGACTTTGAGTTAGTTAGGCTGGTAAAATTTCTTCTTTCTCTATTTCTTCTTCTTTAGTAATAAATACTTATAAATTTAGTATAAGGTCTCCAAGATTTTTATTTATAACAATTATAAATGGCTTTGTGGAATCAAAAGAAGAAACCCCTAACTATATTAACTTGACCTTCCCTTCTCAATATAATAGGTAAAATACATGCACTGCCTATCACAAAGGATTATTAATGAGCAGAATGCTTTATAAAATATGAAGTCCTATAGAAACATGAGTTTGTTGGGAGAAGTTGAGATAGTAGGTGTAAGTTAAAGGGCTTAGAAAATGTATTATTTCTATTGATGCTGTAATAGAGAGATCAAAGGAGTACTGGGAGGTCAAAGTCAATTTCCCTTCCAATCAATATAATAGTCACAGGCTCATCTTATAGAAGGCTAACCTAAATCTAGAAAGTACATGAGAAAAAAAGGAAAAAATAGGGATACATTGCCTATTTCAAGCATCAGAACTGTCAGTCATTCTGATTTCATATCGTAAGGAAGTAAACAGTTATCAAGGTTGAATTATGTCCACAAGGTGGATTGGGTAAATTTCCATGATGGCAGTCCAACAACCAGAACTTCCAAAAGTAAGTTAGGGCACAGGGCAGAAAATAAAAGCGATGTTTGCTGACTGACAGATGACATTTTCTCTCTCTGTGTCTTCCTCTCACCTTCTCTCTCTTTTAACTTCATTTAAGTTTATTTTGAAAATTAATTTAGCATGAATCATTTCACTCTTCTTTTACTCTTCTTTTTCTTTTAATCCTTTATCATCATATACAAGTATCTGGGATTATTTTGGTCCATTCCTTCTATTTCCATTTTAAAATTATTTTTATTAGGAACTTAGCCATCAATACACATGAAAATTTTCATACACGAAGAACGAAAAAGAGAATTGTATATGGAAATGTGTTTTTAAGTGTTAATTAATTTTAACATAGTAGTAACAAAATTCCCTATTTGTGCCCCCTATGAATTATTTTTCTTATTTTCTTTGTATTTAATTTCCCTCTTTTAAAAATCTCAGTCACTATTTACTATAACCCCTCCCCACCACGAATACCAAACAAAAGCTTTCCCTTTTTTCAAATAACCACAGCTGAGAGAAACAAGTCAACACATTGGTCATGTCTGAAAATATGTGTGTCATTCTGTACCTCCTTGCCCATCATTTCTTTGCCAAGAGGTGGGTGGAATGCCTTATTATCAGTCTCCAAAGTCATGATTCATCCTTTTTACATCTTCTTGGTGTACTGTACATATTGAGGACCCCTGTTCCCTCTTTAAGTTACATATTAAATATTAGTACAGTACTTTAGGCTAGGATGTTTGGCCTAACCAAATAAGATACCTTTATTAGTTTATCCATCCCTAAAGAATATCTTTCATTGAAAATTTTTTGCATCATTCTTATTAAAGGAATAATCAGTTTCTAAAGGGAAAGAGACTGGTTATGGGAAGGATTCCTCCCTGAAAAGATTAAAATAATAATCAGATTAAGAGAAGGAAAAAGTCTTTGATTAATTCCTTTCATAAAATTATCTTTCAAGTTCACCTTTGAAAGAAGAAATTTTTAAGAAAAGATTCTTAACCTTTTTTTGGCATGGACTTTTTTGGTAGTCTGGTGAGCCCTATCTGAGAATTATATTTCTAAAGACATGAAGTAGAATACAAAGGATTAAAAGGAAAACAACTAGAGGAAGTGGTCAAAAAGGATTGAATAGTTTTAGGAAAAATTTCCTTTAAGGTGCATTAAAAATGAACTATTTTACTGTTTCATCAATCAAAATTGTTAACTGAACTTTCACTTGCGTTCCCTAACTGTGTTTTAACTTGTTGTGGAATTTTGTTTTGGTTTAACTAAGTGTCTGGCACATAGTAGACTGGGTGCTTAATAAATGCTTTTTGACTTGGCATGTTTGGGAAGACTATAATATTGTGAGTAGAAACTGGGTCAGAGAGATTTACAAAGGTATGGGGAATCTCTGCCCTTTCTGGATTTCCTTCTCTTTTTTCTAAGTAGAGTTAGAATCAGAATAATTGAATTAATAAATTTATCTTTGGCAAGCTTCTGCCCAACACACAGAGCACTGAATTTTTTATTTCCTATGAAGTATAGATATAGTTCTCATTTCCAATTCTCTTCCTGTATTTTCAATCTATGCTTAATAATAATTTCACTCACTGAAGCAAATTCACCTCCCCCAAAGTCTTCCTTTGAAACTTTAATTTGATGTGAAGGTAAGCCTAGCTATGCCAATGGATGAATGAATGAATGAATGAATGAATGAATGAATGAATGAATGAATGAATGAATGAATGAATGAAAAATTTGTTAAATGACTTGTTTTAGGAACTGTGCTAAGAGGGAAGAATATAAATATAAGAGTTATACAGTCCCTGTCTTCAAGGAGGTTATATTTTATAGGAATACAGAATACGTGAGAAAAGGAAGTCATGTCCAAAGATTTTTTTGCATTTGAGAGATAACATATGGTGAACAGAATAAAAAGGAAGCTGATTGTTTTCAAAAAGGCATTATTAAAGGAAGGCAAGTAGGATGATGAAAGAATCAGAGTTCCCAAATCAATAGGATAGCTAAGAGAATTGGGACTTTTAGCTTGGTGGAAAAAAGATCTAAATGGAACATGATAGGCATCTTTAAGGATTTGAAGGATTGACATGTGAAAGAAGGAATAGACTTTATTTTGTTTGGCTCCAGGCAGCAGAGGAAAGGACACTGGGACTGAAGTTGCACAGAGGCACTTGTATGTTGGGCTTGAAGGTAAAGAAAACTTTTCATTGCACAATTAGTGCTATCCCAAGAAGGAAAGTCTTATTAGAGAATCTCATTGAAAAGCACTAAGCAAAAGCTAGATGACAAGTATGTTGTATTTATATATGCTTTTTCACGTTTGGATTTGATGAGATAGCCACTGATGTCCCATCCAAATCAAAAATTCTATGAATGAGAATTACATATACTATTGTAGTCTATTGCTTGATTTTAGTTGAGTATTCTTTTTCTTAAAATTTAAATTTTGAATATTTTCCTATTTTAGTTGAGTATTCTTTCAAAAATATTTTGGGTGAATACACTGGGCAAATAAAAGTCACACAGAATGCCTCAAAGATAAAGGATTCTTTAGACCGATTTTAATGATTGTATTCTAAAACAGCCAAACAAAATGTTGCTAAGAGGGTGGCTACATTGATATTGGCAGCAGTGAGATTAGTATGGTGCCTGGGTTACTATTCTTTCAGTGACTCAATCTGTCTTTGTTTTGGGCTCTAAGGATATAAATGTCCCTTATGTTCCCAGAACTAGAGAATCCCTATTTCACATTCACCTCAGTGGTGAATCTTTTCACACCATTTCTGAATCAACAGATTCAGAGCCTCAATAGATATGAGGATATGAGGGATATTATAGAGCAGAGTTTTTATTGGTTTAAAAAGGAAGAACTGAGGACTTTATAGCCTGAGTGAAAAAACAAGATACATTCAGCATTTCTCAGCAGTTGTGTTGGACCAGTGTGCAAAATGAACCTAAAGTCTTTTTTTATGCCTGGCACTAAGTTTCTCCATCCTCTACTCATTGGACATGGATTTGACAAGATTCCAAGAAGAGGTGCCAGAAGTTTCTTGAATTCTTCAGGAAGAGTCAGCCTTTTTCCAGTTCACATGGACTACTCACTGATTTGATCTCACTGTCCTTTATTTAGGATGCTGTCATACTATAACAGCTTTCAACACTATGTAATGCTTTGGCATTAGACAACATGCCTGTCTCATGGCAGCTAAGAGTCCTGGGGCCTGGGATCTTTTCCAGGTCAAAAGAGAACCAGGTTACATTCATACAGGATAGGAATTAATACTATAAAAAGAGACCAGGAAACTGCCAAGGTAGTGATTCATTTCCACCAGAGGTCCTCATCCTGCCTTCATGAGTTGAGGTATCTGATGTGTAATGTTTTGATGTTTTGGAAGCTCCATGATTTTAATGATACAAGTACTCTTTTCTAGTCATGAATATTTTTTGTCCATTTTTTCCTATAACTCTTCCATAGAAGATCTAATCAATATTCTGGACGACTTCCTTCTATTTGATTTTTAGTGGCTCAGAAGACACTATTTGGACCACATAACTAATCATAATTGTCTCTCACCTCCTTACTATGGGCCTGCTTTATTGGTTTTGGTTATACATGTGTTTTTTATAATATCATATATGTCCCTAATTATATGCAATTATCATGTTTCACAGTAATGGAACCTCTTAAAAAATATAGGCCATACAGCTTTGTACTGCTTCATATCTCATTTATGCATTCATTTGAGTGCTCTCTAATAATGTTCTTTCTTTCACTTTTTTTGGCCTTTGCTATTAATCAGTCATTTTTGCCAGGGTGCAAATGGATAAAAAAGATCAGTCACATGAAGAAAAGATAGAGTATATAGGTAGCTAGGTTTCTACTTGAAAACAGTGTCCAACAGCACAGTTAATCTAGTATCAGGACTTTTACTTGTTCTGATGGCTACTCACTTGGGTTTTAGCTTGTCTTAATGTATAGATTATTATCTCTCTTCCCTGAAATCCTGTCCTCTTATTTTGTTATTTTCTTCTCTTTTATTCCCCTCCATGGCACTTGCTTCTGACTTTCTCTAGACTTTGTTCCCATGACTCAACTGAAGTTTTTCAGAAAATGGTACCTTATCCTGGAACATCTCTCTGACTTGTGAGTCCCCTTCTCACCCTGATGAATTTCTTCTGCAAGGCTCCCAGTTTGAAGATAGGTCCAGGCTGCCAGATTTCTTTCTCCCCAAAGCTGTTTCCTCCCTTTCACCATTATTCCCCTGTGTAGAAATTTTGATTGACCATTGAATTAAGTATCTAGAAGATATCAGGGTGGTAATGGAATTTTAGTACATCAAAGAATAATTGTTTGGGACCAGGATCAGAAGGATCACATGGTTTGGGAAGGCCAACAGGATAAATCTTACAGGATACCAAATGCAGTCCAAATAGGGTTTATTTAAGGTAAGGGAAGGAAGGGAAGGGAATTTGGATAGTCTATCTAAAGAATATAAATAACCCTCCCCACCAAATCTAGTTGTTATCTTTAGAGAGATGGTATCTGCACTATCATTTACCTCTCTACCTAAAAGTCCCAGTTCCTACAATAAATACACTTCACTAACTGAAATCCCCCTTAAATGGTGATAGAGGTGGTAAGGTTGGAAAGTAAGCAGGAACAGGGCTTAGGGAAAGGTTCTCACTGACAGATGCTTTAAGTATCTCAAACAGCTCTGTTGAAATATCTCTCAGCAAGCAGCAATAGGATACATAGGAACTGGTTGTTGGTAAGATGGATCAGAAGGACAGTCACAGGAGAGGGAGAATAGACAATCTCATCAGGTCTACCAAAGGAGATAAGACAAACTCAACCTCCAGCTTCAACTGTTCCTTAGAAGAAGCCTTGTCACTTCTCTAGAATTCTGGAACCTTGCTGCATCTGCCTTTTCAGCAGCTTCTGCTCCTATGCTCTTTTCCTTATAACACCATCACAACCATGTCCCTTCTTTTCCAGCTTCCTTTTTATGTGCCCTCTTCTCCCATTAGAATATAAACCCCTGCCAAAGAGATCATAGATAAACAGACTTATACGAAAATATTTATAGCCGCACTTTTTGTGGTGGCAAAAAACTGGAAAATGAGGGTATGTCCTTCAATTGGGGAATGGCTGAACAAATTGTGGTATATACTGGTGATGGACTACTATTGCGCTCAAAGGAATAATAAACAGGAGGAATTCTGTGTGAACTGGAAAGACCTCCAAGAATTTACTGTGGTAAAATAGAATGTAATGGACTTCTGTACTAGCAGCAATGCAATGACCCAGGACAATTCTGAGGGACTTATGATAAAGAACGCTACCCACATTCAGAGGAAGAACTGTAGGAGTGGAAACACAGAAGAAAAGCAACTGCCTGTATGGGTTGAGGCGGACGTGATTGGGGATGTAGACTAGAAACTACCACACCAATGCAACTCAATAATTTGGAAATAGGTCTTGATCAATGACACATGTTAAAACCAGTGGAAATACACATCAGCCATGGGGGGTTGGGGGAGAAGCTGGGGGGGGGTGAAGGGGAAAGTAAGTGCATGAATTATGTAACCATGTTAACTTTTCTAAAAAATAAATATTAATCAATGTTTTTTAAAAAGAATATAAACCCCTGGAGAGTAGAAACTCTCTTTTTGTTTTTATTTTATTTCTAACACTTACCACATGGTAACTGCTTAATAATTTTTCCCTTGCTTTACTCCTTTCTCCAACCTTTCCTTCCCCCCACCCCACATACAGCAATATTACATTAAATGATGTTGGTTTAAATGTATACTTCAAAAAGTAAACATTTGAGAGGCAACAATGACACACTGATTAGTGATTGGTCAAATCCTGTCTTTGACATGCAGTATGGTACAATAGAAGCTTGACCTGGACAACTCTAAATTGCAGACATATGCTAATCTGAATTAGTGAAGAGAGTTTCTTATATTTTTGAAATCATAACTCCAACAACAAGAATATGCAGCTCTATTTAGATATAATTACACCTTTCAATAATCACCATATAGAGCTTTCAAGTTTACATAGCATTTTATTTAATATTATCCCATTTGAGCCTCAAAACGATACTGAGAAGGAAACGATATTATTATTTCCATTTCAAAGATGAGAACACTGGGGAAGAGGAAGGTTAATGAGTTACACATGGTCACAAGTAACTAGAGGACAATTTGAACTCAGGGCTTCCTAACTTGAGGTCCCACACTCTATTCAGTGAGGTACCTTGCTGCCTTTAAGGTCCTATAAATTCACCAGCAATGGTATTCCCTCTATCTGTGTAACAAATGATTCCAGTGTCCATTAAAAGTTGGTCTTCTTAAGCTGCTACATCTGAAAAATCTCCATCAGTTAATGACCAACCTCCTGGGGATGGACTTTTTGGAACTGTCAGACTGGTTCTTGAAAAACAATTACAAAAAGATATTGTCCAACCCCCAGATAATTTTTGAATTCCTTCCAGCTTGGTATGACTTGCCAGAACACATAAACATAGCCCTAAAGAAGCCAATACCACCTTAAAGCCATGATGAAGGTTTGGATGAGGATTTTAGTGGGGTCTCCAGTAGTTGTAATCAATCAAGAAAAATAATAATGAATTTCTCCTGACATGAAAGCTTATTATAGAATCCTGACTACTGCAATGCCAGTCATGCCTACTGGCTCTCTTAGAAAAACAATATGGAACAAAACCAAACATTTTGTAGTTGTGTGCTTGGAATCTAGTCTGGGTACAGATCTTGGCTAGTCTGTCTAATAATCATTTTTGAGAGACTGTCACAAGGCCTATTAGAGCATTCAGTTACTATAGTGATTGGGTTAAGCTAGAAGCCAGCAGGTCTCTGAAACACAAGTTGGGACTGAGTACAAAATCACACAATTTCTCAGCTAGACATCAGGAGGAAAAAATCCTCTTGCTGAATGTAGACAGCAGGCTGGAGTTACACTATTCAAACATTTCACAAGCATCTCTCAATCCCCAGTTAATTTTTCCTGTGGTTACTATTAAGTTGATGAATTTAAGCCAGCTTTTGTTCAAGCCAGGTGCTTGGCAGGGGGTGAGGGAAATGTGGGGGGTAGCCTCAATTTCTTTTCTTTTGGGGGGGTCTTTCAGAGGCCTATAATACTAGTTTTCATTATCTCTTTTCCTTTGTAGCTTTGCTGATTGGTGAAAATATGTGCATTTGTCCTGGAAATAGATGACAAGGAAACAAAAAGTCACTAAGGGTTTATAAAAGGATAATGAGCAAAGTATTCACAAATGGGAAATGGCAATGCAAACCTTCATCCCACCTTTCATATGCAGGGAATATTGAAAACATTTTCCCCTAATGTCTTTCAACAATGGCTTCACCATTTGGCATCAGACTATGTACAGGTTCAAATTAGAAAGTTAGATAGTAGGAAATCAGAACTAGAGACCCAGATTTTGGTTGAATTAATTGGCTATTGTAACTTAAAGGATCTTATAAGGGATGAACTACCCCACAGAACCCCAAGAGCATGGGGCATGGTTTCTGTGGTGTAGTTCACCCCCTATAAGATCCTTTAAGTTACACTATTTAGAAGGCATTTTTGATGAGCGTGCTTTAAATAGGAAAGCATAGGTGCCTTTGACTGTGTCAGTGATGCTACAGACAACATGGGCTGGTGTTGTTGAAATGGAAAGAATAAACATTTGGTTTTATCTTTCTTCTACATCAAGAACAGAGCTAAACCCAGGTTAGTGATTACCTACTCTCTGGAGAGATTATTCCTTTTTAGTAACTGGTACTAAGGTAATTAGGTTGAAAAGCAACCAAGCATTGCCTAAAGGACTCTGCATCCTGTTTACTAAGCCTGATGAAAACACTGTGTATGAGTCTCCCTCAGTGATCTGAAACATGGCATCTTGCAAAAGAGTGGTTAACATTATTATTCTGGGTGGTCATTATTGCCAAACAGTATTTTTCCTAAAGAGGAAAGAAGAAAACAGTTATTAGGTTTTTTTAAAGCACCTTTTTCTGAAGAGTTCAATGAGTTGTGCAAATAACTTTCAAATGGCACTAATAGCTCTTAAAAGGAACACATTTCAATGTCCCAAGACTGAAAATGAGGAAGGAAAGTGGGAGGAGCAGGGAAAGGGGTGAAAGGGGAAAAATAAACCTGTAGTTACTTCTGTAACAGGAATCAGATGAAGAGAAGGCCACACTTTTCAGTCTACTAAAAGCAAGCAAACACCCATTCCATTAAGAATGTAAGACTCCAGGCCTAATGGCAAGAGGACAAGGCAGAACTTTTACAGGGTACCACAGCTGAATGGCATACTAGACCTGGACTCAGGAAGACCTGAGTTCAAATCTAGTTTCAGACACATTTAACTGTGTGATTGTGTTCAAGTCACTTAATTGCTCTTTGCCTTGGTTTACTCAACTGTAAAATGGAAGTCACAATAAAATCTACCTTGCACAGTTGTTGTGAGAACTAAATGAAATAACACTTGTAAGGAGCACTTAGCACTGGACCTGGCACATAGTACGCATTATATGAACGCTTATATTTCCTTCTTTTCTCCCATCCTACCACACTACTATATTCATTGTGAAGAAAGAATTATGAAGAGAAAGTAGAAGCCAGGTAAAGGCAGATTTAGCAAGAATCTAGTTGAACAGAAATTAATAATCATTTAGTCAAATTGTAAGCCAGAAAGTTATCAGAAGTGAGGAAACTGCCATGGTCTTCCAGTACCCTGTGAGGGACAGCTACTGCTAGGTAGAATGATAACTGAGAACTATTGAGTGGCTGCTAATCCAAGGCTCTAAAGTTTTATACTTATTTTCTTTCCTTTGAAGGTGAATATATGTATACTCTCATGTGAAGAAATCTGCTATTTATAGTCTTAATTAGTCGCCTAGAGCAATGTTATAAAAATGAATTAGAAATAGGTGACCACTCAACAGTAAGTAAGGATCACTGCAGGCTGCACGTTGACCTAGAAAACCACATAGTAACATTATCTATGTTTTATTGTATTTTTTATTTATTTTGTTTTATATTTCATAATATCTTTTAATGAGGTCCAGGCTGCTCTTGATAATGTTGTGCTTCTGTAATATTTGGCACCTTTGAGTGCCATTCAACCTAGAATTACTTGTTAGGGTTACACAGTCAGTGTGTGTCAGAGGTGAAACTTGAACATGTTTTCTGGGCTTCCATGTCAGCTTTCTATCCTCTATGCCACATAGAATAGGCATTCGACAAAAGCTTGTTTGTTTGACTGATAGTCTACAACTGTGAGAGAGGCTTTGAATGAGAGTCAATTTAAGCTTCTCAAAGGAACTGTTAAAACAATGATTCAACAAAGTGAAGGCTTAGCATGGGCTTTATCAGCAAGGTTGGAATGACTTCAATCTAAGTAGTCCGTGGGGCAGTTATATGGTGTAGTGGATAGAGTGCCAGGTCTGAAGTCAGAAAGACTCATCTTCCTGAGTTTGAATCTGTCATCAGATAATAGCTGTGTGACTTTGGACAAGTCACTTAGTCCTGCTTGCCTCAGTTTCCTTGTCTATAAAATGAGCTGGAGAAGGAAATGACAAAAAAAGACACAAAGAGTTGGATACAACTGAAAAATTACTTCAACAAGTCCACACCTGTTAAACTCCTTTTTGTTGCCCTGGCATATCCTCTCTACCCTGTACTCTCCCTTTACCTGACTAAATGGATGTCCACCTCTCCAGTCCCCCCTTTACATTGTTGGAGGGAGCGGGTTAGGGGGACAGTTCCTCCGGAATCTGGAAAAATTCATCTAAAATTTTTTGGCCGTCCCTTCATACCAGAGAAGTCTGAATTGTTTATTTTTCTTTCATAGGATATTTACAGTATCTTATTGTAAAATTGGGTTAAGTATTTGGTCATAGGCTATATGGTTTCTAAACTTTTTCTGTGTTACCTACTGCCCTTTATGTGTTGTTTGTGGCTTCCACAAAGTCCACCCCCCAAAAAATTCTCCTTTAATTTCTTATGGCCACTATATAAAAACCTTGATGGAGAGAGTTGTGATGTAGGAGGGATATCTTGTATATGTTAATTTAATTTCATGGTTTTTATGAAGTTCTTCATAGAATTTCTCTACCTCCTCAGCCTATGCAACTGATATTGGTGTGTAAGTTTCACTAATCATTATGGTGGTCTTTTTTTTTTTTTTTGCAAAAATTAATCATGAGCACTGTTAGGTAAGATGACAGAGACTCTCAGAAAATCATGTTTCTTGTTGCCTTTAGGCATACAATAAAATCCAATTCTGTCCACTTCATTATTTGCCTTTCCAAAGAGAGCCTGTGATTTATCCTTCAATTTAGCTACATCTTCCATATATCTTTTGGGTTCATTTATATCGAGACTCTTAAACTGATATAATTCAGTTCTTCTAGTTACCTCCTTCGTCACTGGAGAAGCATTTAAAATTTAAAGCACCAATCGAACTGAAAAGCAGCTGCTAGGTCATCTAGTCCAACTCCCTCATTTTATAGATGACAGAACTCAGACCTGTAGAGATAAAGGCATTTGCTGAAGGTCATACAGGAAATAATCAGCAGAACCAGGATCTGAACCCAGGGCATGTGATTTCAGGCCCATTACACTTTCCACTATTTAAGTTATTGTTCATGTAGAGATTTCAGGAGGCCTGAGCACTTGGATGGATAAAAGAATCTTTATTTTCACTAAACTTTGGGTTTTAAAAAATAATATTTATTACATGCAATTAAAAACATTTTTTTTCTGAGAAGAGGTCTGTAGGTTCCACCAGGCTGCCAAAGGCTTCTATGACAGAAAAAAAAAAGATTAAGAATTTTGGTTTATAGAAAGTCTAAAAATTTCATTGCTGCAGGAACTTCCAAGGTCCATGCAAGACTAAGGACTTTTTATCTATGTTTTTCTTATTTCATGGGAGGACATAACCAAAAAGAAAATCTCCTAATGGTCAACCTATTGGTATTAAGAGGTAAGTAAGTGATTCATTGGGTAGAATGCTGGGCTTAGAATAAGGAAGACTTGAATTCAAATCCCCTCAGAAATTAACTAACTCTATAATCTTGCACAAGTCACTTATTCCTGTTTGCTTCAGTTTCCTTACCTGTAAAATGAGTTTGAGGAGGAAATTGTAAACCATTAGAGTATCTTTGCCAAGAAAACCCCAAAAAGGTGTCATGAAGAGCTGGACAGAACTTAAAATGACTAAACAACACCAAACTGGAAGTAAACATTTTACTGTTTTGCTACACATATCTTTCTTGAAGACTGGTAGAATCCTTCAGAGGTAGAGTTGTAATCTCAGCCTCTGAAAACCCAATGAAGTATCTGAAAACACAATGAAGTATCTGAAGAGGATGTTCATGGATACAGGAGAGGGGCAAGCAATATTAAGTGACATCTCTCTCACAGAACAAAGATTTCTTCATGATTTAGATGGAGAAATAAAACCTCAGTATTGTGGACCTCTTTCTAAGCTCTTTCTTCAAAAGAGATGTTCAGCCCACAAGTTATTAGGTTCTTTTGACAGATCATGATCTCTGTTTTAGTCTACTATGCATGGGAATCTTACAGGGCCACATCCTGGGCCCCTTCTTTTTTTCCTTCCTTTGCTCTCTTTTAGTGATCTCATCAGCTTCTCTAGAGTCAATTATCATCTCTGTGCAAACAACTCACACATTTATACAATAAGAAGAATAGCTAACATTTATATAGCATTTTAATTTTTTCAAATACTTTTATATACATATATAAATAACTAGCAAACATAAAATATTTTAAGGTTTTGAAAGTGTTTTTTTTAATTTTTTTATCTCAACAATCCTAGGAAGTTGATGCTAATATTATGCCTATTTTGCAGCTAAAAATTAGGCTTGGAAAGGTAAAATTTTAATTCTGTTCAATAAATACTTTATAAGCATTTACACTATACCAAGCACTGTGCTAGATGCTGAGCTTGCAAAAAAAGGGGGCGAGCAATTTGTGCCCTCAAGGAACTTATAATCTAATAGGGGAGATAACACTTAAACAAATATATATTAAGCAAACTACATACAGATGAATAAGAAATAATAAAGGAAAGGCACTAAAATTAAGAGGGATGGGGGAAAGCTTCTTTTTAAAAAAAATTTTTTAGTGAAGAGTTAAGAAATTTTTTCCATGGTTACAAGATTCATGTTCTTTCCCTTCCTTCCTCCCACCCCCCTCCCATAGCCAACATGCATTTCCACTGTGTTTTACATGTATCAAGACCTATTTCCATATTATTGATATTTACATTAGGGTGATCGTTTAGAGTCTACATCCCCAATCATATTCCCATTGACCCATGTGATCAAGCAGTTATTTTTCTTCTGTGTTTCTGCTCCCACGGTTCTTTCTCTGGATGTGGATGGTGTTCTTTCTCATAAGTCCCTCTGAATTGTCCTGGGTCATTGCGTTGCTTCTAGTACGGAAGTCCATTATGTTTAATTGTGCCACAGTGTATCCATCTCTGTGTACAATGTTCTCCTGGTTCTGCTCCTTTCCCCTCTGCATCAATTCCTGGAGGTCGTTCCAGTTCACATGGAATTCCTTCAGTTCATTTTTCCTTTTAGCACAATAGTATTCCATCACCAACAGATGCCACAATTTGTTTAGCCATTCCCCAAACACAAGGCATCCTGGGGGAAAGCTTCTTGTAGGAGCTAAGATTTTTATTTGGCTCTTAAAATAAGCCAGTAGTTGGAGTGGAGGGGGGAAAGTATTCCAGACATGAGGGACAGCCATAAAGAATTCTAAGAGCTGAGTAATGGAGTTTCTTGGTGGAACTGCTGGGAGGCCAGTGCCACTGAATCAAAGAATACTTTTTGGGGAGTAAAGTATACAAAGACTGGAAGGATAGGAGGGAGCTGATAACTTGCCCAAGCTCACACAGAGAGCAAAGTTCTGAGGTAGGATTCAAATACAGATCTCCCTGACTTTAAGACCAATACCCTCATTTCAACTTTACCTTCTCCTTTGACCTCCAGTTCTACATCACCAATTGCTTATTAGACACCTGATTGGATGTTTCATAAACATGGAAAACATGTCCGAAACACATTCATAATCTCCCCTCTCCCAAGGCTTCCCTTCTTCCCAATTCTGGTAAGAATATCACCATTCTTTCAATCACCCTGGCTTATAACCTTGAGATCATCCTAAACTTTTCCTTCCCCCCTCACTTTTTATATCTTGTCAGGCAATTCTACAGTATCTCTTTCATTTTTCCCTTTCTCTACACTTAGATTGGGACAGCTAAGTAGTCCAGTAGCTGGAGCCCTGGGCCTTAAAGTCAGGAAGACCTGAGTTCAAATCTGACCTCAGATACTTGCTAGCTGTGTGACCTAGGGCAAGTCACTGTTTGCCTCATTTTCCTGATCTGTGAAATGAGTTAGAGAAGAAAATGGCAAACCTTTTCAGTATCTTTACCAAGAAAACCCCAAATGGGGTCATGAAGATTCACACAAGTGAAACAACTCAACACCACCACCACCACCACAAGGTTACCTTAGAGAGGAAAACCTTTGATTGGTAGGGAGGTTTGAGGAAAGGTATCCTGGAGGAGGTAGCTTTTTGAACTAAGTCTTGAAGAAATCCAGGGGATCTAGAAGAGGTAGATGAATAAGGAGTGAATAATTATGACTTTGGATACATAATTTTTAAAACTCCCTAGGCCTTAGCTTCCTCACCTGCAAAACAAAAAAACATTGGATTCAGGATCCTCTGATGTTTCTAGCTTTAGATCTAAGATCTTGCCATTCTAAATGATTGCTGAATGAATGAAAATTTATTGAGAACCTTTGATAATGTGGAGGCTATGAAACTGACCTGTGGAATGACTATAATTTTGAAAGACTTACAGAGTTGATATTGCTTCCTGAAATCTTTATCTTATCTCCAGGTTTATTGTCAGAAATGCCTGGAATCACTGAATGAATGAAGCTCATTCATTCCTTTGACATTTATTTCATTTCACTAAGTGTAGAGCACTGAGCTAGGTATTGAGGTGAGATACCCATATGAGACAGGGTAGCAGCTCCAGTCTTAAATTATGATAAATTAGTTTGATAAAATTAATTTAGGTTAAAACTATAACCCATTTGTTTTATGAGTTGTTTCCCTGTCTGCCCAATTTTTTCCAAGTCTAGAGTGTGCAGGTTCATTCCATTGCTATGGAAGTTTCCTAAACCAACCGTTTTTACTGGGTACCTTGGTACTTATCTTGCCTATTTGGGTGGAGGAGAGAGTCATTTTTTTCCCACTTTAAATCACTTCTTTCTCTGCATTTATGGCTGCCTGACACATAATGGAAACAACAGCCCTAGGACACAGGTTGGAAACTATTTCCATTTAACTGCAGTGGCTATTTTTGGGACAGAAAAAGACTTGTTATCTGGATTTCTGGGACTGAACACTGAAACTACAAAACTAAGAAAAATACTGGAATTTTGACTGATGATAGGAAAAAGAATGCTTATTAGATTGCCTTTCCCCCATTTGTTCTTGAATTTGTCTGCCTCTTTTTGACATGCCCTTATTGAAAAGGTTAAACACTAAGTATGGTTCATAGATTGGTCTCCTGAGACAAGTACATGATGGCTTCTGAGCTGTGGCTGTCACTATTGTAAAGCATTTATGTGAAATTATACCAGCTAGTCCACTAAGGAAGATATGTTCATCAGCAGTAGTACTCAGTGGGAACAAATAGGAGATCTATTTAAGATTGTATTTTCTTTTATTTTTTTAAGTTTGTCAAGACTGTACCAAAATTAGAATTGAGTTGATATAATTGAATGCAGGCTTTGTTGTTATTGTTGTTTTGCTTTTGCTCTTCAATAGTATTTGAGAATTATAGCTGAGGCCTATAGACAGGAGTCCCAGTGCTCCATAATTCAACCCTATCCCTTCCTGCCAAAAAGATTCTGTTGTGTTTGTAGTACCTGGATTTGCTTTTAGGATTTCTGAATTTGTGATATTCAAGTGACCATGGAAAAAAGATGAACAGATTTTGATGCAATCTATCCCAGTAAGCAAATATACCACCTAATCAATGGAGAATACTTATAAAAGCAACTTAGATTCAGATGTAAAATCTGATGGGAGGAGAACGGAGAGAATTTTTGTTTGCATTCTTAGATATGAAATGTAGAATTTACAAATATGTACATATATACACATATGATGTATATAATGTATAGTATTTAATTTATTCAATATTAAGTATGTATCTGATTTAATTATGTGTGAATATATGTATATGTATCTATGCTTATGTTTGTACACAAAGATATGTGGGTGTGTATGTATGGATACAAATTGTGATCCAATCACAACACTGCACTGCTGATTGTTACTGAATTCTACTCAAGTAGGCCAATGATGGCTGGTACCCTCAACAGAACCAGGGAAGTAGAGTCCACCAAGGCAGATGAGATAGGTTTATAACCTTTGAATAAACTTCTTGAGGGTTAGGACTGTTTAGTTTCTGGTTTACATATCAGGACTCAGCAAACATATTTGTAATTTTTGTTGTTGTTTGTTTTAATGGATCTGTGATTCTGTAGGTGTAGATAGTTCCTAGTCAGGAACTTTCTCTACCAAAGTAAATACTCACCATTTCTGCAACCATGAATATTAGAGAGTTGCCTGAAGCACTGATGGATTAAGTGATTTACCCAGGGTCACAAAGCTAGTATGAATTTGAAGAAGTTAAAACTCAGGTATTTAAGGCTGACCTATTTACTGCCCCATGATGTCTCTCCAGAACAATATAGAGTATTGAAATGTTTTCTCTATTCCCTTATTTTCCCACTACATTAATTTTTCTTTTAACTAATAGTTCTTTCTTTTTGTGTAAGGCTCTCCTGGGATTTGGATTAAACTAAAGACACACAGTCTAAACCTCAGCATTGCCAAACACTTTAGGAAAATGAAAACACTGGGAGTTGTGATTTTGTTGGGATGATGCCTTCAAATGTAGATGCTCATTTAAATCTCATTCATTTTCAGTTCTGCCAAAAGAACCATGCTCAATTATTCTCACCTACTTGCTTCATGGTGAATGGGATTGAAGTTTTTCTTTCTACCCATTCTTTCAGGAACTTGGAATATGGGATGGTGATGTTGAGATAGAATATGGAAGGTATCCGGTAATGAATGTATAGTGCTGGAGTATGAGAAAGAAAGGGAGCAAGATCATTCCAAATTCCACTAGAGATTGTGTTTCCCTAAATCAATGAACCAGGGAAGGTTGCTAGGATACCCTAGACCCATCTCCTCCCAGGGAAACAGAAGGAGGGAACAGAAATTGCTCACCTTTTGCCTATTTTGAAAGCAGAGAACACAAGTTTCCTTTTCTTCCCTGTCCTGCTTCATAAGCAGTGGTAGATTATGTAGGTCAGAGCTGGCAAAGTTGGAACATATTGCTAAAAATAAGAAAAGTTCACAAGAAAGAGGCAGCCCTAGCCCCATTAGATAGAAGATTATACTCTTTGTGTCTCTGTGGGTCAGCAAGGACTGCTTTGGGAATAGTTTTCTCATATGTTCTAGAGAAATGGAACATACACACATATGCATACCATATGAAATCTAGCCCTCCTGCTACTAAATCATATACAAAGAAACACACACATATACATATAGTATGTTTGGTACACATACACAATCATCTATATAAGTTTTGCTTATATATATATATATATACACACACATGTATTGGCATATATCTATTTCGAATATCTATATCTTGATATAGATAGATCTATAAATACAATATACTGGTGATAGGGATGGAGAATAGGATAAGACTCTATATGTTTATATAGAGATGTGTATATGTGTATACATTTATGTATATATGTGTAAGGGAAATAAGATAATTCTCCATGTTTAGGGATTAAAGGGATAATAATAATAATAATAATAGCTAACATTTATGTAGCACTTACTATGTGCCAGACACTTTGCTAAATGCTTTATAATTAGTTGGTGGGTTGTTGTCCTTCATACTTGAAGAACACTAAAATGGAATCGCTAGTTCAAGATCAATGTACAGTGTGTCCAACTGGGGCTGATCAGGCCAATGTAAGCTCAGAAGGGACTGTATGAACATTTGGGAGGGAGATCCTCTAAATTTGTATATCTCACATTTCTTTTGAGCTCCTACAATTCTCCTTTGCTCATGGAACACAGCTCCTTCTTTGATGTAGGCATGGCATGCTAGATGGCTCTATGCCAGTGTCCCCCGTGCCTCACAACTGATACCAAAATTCTTCAGAGAAACTTTGAAAGAGTCCTTGTATTGCTTCTTCTGACCTCCATGAGAGCCTGTCTTGTGTGAGTTCTCTGTAAAATAGTATTTTAGGCTAATGCACATTTGGCATTGTGTGTGGCAGCCCTTCAGAGCTGCATGCTCTGCAATACAGTTTGAATGCTGAAATATTCAGCTCAAGAAAGAACCTTACTGTATCTGGCTAGGTGAACTTCAGAATCTTCCCAAGATTCTAAACACAAAGTGCTTTACAATTATCATCTCATTTGATCTTCACAGCTATCTTGGGAGATAAGTCTCGTTTTCCACACAGAGACATGCCTGAAGTCACATAGCTAATAAATGTCTAGTAAATGAATTTGAATTCAAGTCTTTCTGACTTTAGGACTGGTATGACAAGACAACATACTGAACTTGAAAGAACCTTGGGCTGGTTGTCTAGTGGCCCAGGTTCAAGTTCCCTTCCCCTCAGCCTCAGTATCTTCAACTGTAAAATGAGGGCTTAGACTAGAGCAGTAGTTCCCAAACTTTTTTGGCCTATCGCCCCCTTTCCAGAAAAAATATTACTTAGCACTCTGGAAATTAATTTTTAAAAAAATTTTATAGCAATTAATAGGAAAGATAAATGCACCTGTGGCCATCACCGCTTTCCTGGATCACTGCAGCACCCACCAGGGGGCGGTAGCACCCACTTTGGGATTCACTGGACTAGAGGATCTTTAAAATTCCTCTTAACTCTAAGGAGAAAAAGGACAAGATAGGCTGTTGAGGGATCTGCTATACTTTTTTGCTTCCCCCTTCCGATCTTTTTTGTCCTTCTTCCAAGAGACCACCAGAAATTCCTATAGATTCAACATGTTGGCCAGATGCTGGTGGAAGCTAGAAGCTAACTGGGTACTTAGTAGAAGCAACAAAATTGTTGAGTATATTTCAGTTATATCACTGGACCTTAGTCTGCTCTTGGAAAGACCTCTGGATTACCTCCTAAATGCAAGGTAGGGCTTGAAAAGGTTTGTTGGAGAGTGCTTAGTTTGACATTATCATAACAGAACATGCTATTAACTCTAGAAGTTCCTCTTACCCAGTTCTTTTTGTCTACTTTGAAAAGCTGCTGTGGACGAAAAGATAAGGACCCTCAGAAAGACTCAGAACAATTATCTTTGAAGAAGTCAGTGTGATGTAGTAGAAAGAGCAATTCAAATCCTCTCTCTGATGTTTATTATATGTGACCTTGGCAAATCCTGGACAATGATTTCTTCACTTGCAAAATAAGACTGCTATGGAATACCTTTGTGGTATCATGGAGCTGGTGATGTTTTCAGAATTTCTGGATTCATAAGACTGATCTTGTTTCATTTTTTGTGCTTAGGAAGTTTGAGGAGTCCCATATTCTTTGTAACAATGTCACTTCTATATATCAATTATTACCAGCTATTTCCTAGTCTTCCTGGAGTGAAAGGAAATCCTGCTTGCCCCCACTTCTTTTGAAAGCTCTCTTAAGTGCAGGCAGTTTTAAGCTTTCCAACACATTCACCTCTCAAAATAATCTACTTCTTGGTCTCTGCAGAATCTTTAGTGATCTATCTGTACCCATTTTATGAATGGAGTTAGGTTCATTTTTTAAAAATCTGTTGCTTCCTGGGGAGAACAACTCACTGCAGCTCCTCCTTTAAGTTTCATTGCAAGATAATCAATGTTTTCAAGAAGAAAAGAAAATGAGAAAAGAGATAATATGGCTGTGTGTGAGTCAGAATTTGACACTTTCTTCCCTAAAGTCCTTAAAGAATGAATACATCATTGCTAAGGGAGCTTCAGGCTGACTCCTCACAGAGCACCATCTATTAGTTCTCCTTGCTGGCCAAGTCCCTCAATGAGAGTTAATTCCTTCCTAACTGGAAATAGGGATTTGGGTTGATTTCCTCTCTAAAAATCCCTGGGGAGGCCTTTGATCCAATCTCAGTTTATCCAAGTTCAAGTCAGCACTGCTCAGACCATTTGGGCATGTTTGGGCTCATCTCTGATGAAGATAGATAAGTAGATACAAGCACATTCACTTGCCAGTGCCTTCTCCCATTCTCTCTCTCTCTCTCTCTCTCTCTCTCTCTCTCTCTCTCACACACACACACACACACACACACACACACACACACACACACACACATTACCTATTGAACATTTGGTAAACATGTCTTTAAGTTATTTCATGGTTAATCTGCCTCAACCTTGTAAACCGTATATGTTTACTTCTTGGGATTTTCTTTTTTTTTCCCTCTCAAAACTTGCTTTCATAGATCACTGCTTTCATTTGCTTTTCCTTTTCAAATGTTACATCTCGTTTAATAAGAACTGGCAGGGACAGAACAGTATGTTCTAAGTGGAACCCTACCAGAGAATTCTGTTACAACATTGCTCCCATCATTATCACCTCCATGGTCTTATGGAGTTCCTGCTGGGTGTGTTAGCCAAGTGATTGTTTAACCCTTTTGTGCCAGAGCTGAGACTAGTACAACAGAAAGTACATTTGTGTTCTTGTGTCCCTTTAAATGCAGGCACACTCACGTATTCAAATGTAAACACATTTAATTCACATTAGAACACCAAATACATTAATTTCAATACAACATTGCATAATTCTTCCCCTTTGCCTTGGGCAACTCGGTTACTGAGAGTTTGGCAATGATGTTAACAGAAGGAATATCTACATTTCCGAACTTTGCTAGCATGCCCTGCTAGTGACAAAATTTACCTGGGCTTAAAAGATCATTTTTATCGTGGAGTTGATACATTCAGGAATATATTTTACTGGGGAACTAGAGAGACTATAATATGTCTTACTAGGAAATTAATGCAGGTAGAAGTGTATTAAATGCAAGTCAGAACAACTCCAAAATGTTCCACAACCATCCTGCTGTCAATGAGGTCAAATTAGCTCCTAAACAGAAGAAGAATTTCTCTAAGTTATATAATAGAAATAAGAAGCCATGTAAAGAAAGGGATGCTATAGCCATACAGAATAGAGGAGAAAAGACCAGCTCTAATATCTTTTTTGCATATCATCTCTATTTTACAACAATGTATATTAAAATACAATAAATTGTAAATGCATACAAATTTATTTTCCTCTTTTGGATGGTAAGGTGGTAGCTCTTGATACGTTTATAGAAATGAAAGCTGACAGAATCATTTTCTATTTCTTCCTGTCTTTGACTAGAACTTTAGAAATTACTTCGGAGAGTCTTAACTGGCTATATTGACGTAGGTTATTCTATGGTTATATCTTTGTAACCCAGATAGATTATTTTGTTCAGATGGAATATGTGGGAGTGAAATAGGAGAAGAAAGAACAGATGGAAAAGAAAGAAAGGAGGGAAGAGAAAGACAGAAAAAGGAAAGGAGAGAAAGAAGAAAAGAATGGAAGGATGGAAGGGAAAAGAAAAGAAGGGAAAGAAGTGAAGTGTTTTAAAACCTGGAGGAAAGAAGAAGAAGGAGAGGAGAAAGGTAAGAAAGAAGGGAAGGAAGAAAGTGAGGAAGGCAGGCATGAAAGAAGGAAGAAAGGAAGGAAAGAATGAAAGAAAGGAGGGGTAAAGGAAATAAAGGAATTTTTTATAGCATGAGATTCTTTCCCCCAAATGATTTATACAATTGCCCTGCCTCTATTTCATGTTTTCTTCCTAAATTTATGCAAGGGTCAAGGGCATGAAGCAGCTCTCTGCTGTGTTTCTAACCTTAGGTCATTTCTTTGTTAAGACTACTAGCCTGGTAGATTATTGAAAACCCCCTAGCATTGCCATCTGACCTGCCTAAGGAACCCTGAAGTTTGCCATCCTCCTTCTGGCTGTACCCTTGGGACCATGGGGTCCTTCTATCTGCTCTTAATGTGTGTGTGTATGTATATATATATGAGAGAGAGAGAGAATGTGTGTCACTTCAAATAAAATTCAATCTCTTAGAGATGTAGAATTATTATAACTTTTTTCCTATTTGTTCTCCATTACATAGCATAGTGGTTGTCCCATAGCAATCATTTAATTAATTATTTTAATTTAAAAAATTCACCCTTCCTAAGGAAAATGGACAGTACATGAAGATTTCCCTATATTTATCTCCCCTCCAAGCCTAAGTAGTTTTAATGTACTTGATTACTGACTTAAATATTTGGTCTCTAAACTAAGTCACCACAGTACAAAGAGACATTTTGTTATTGTTTAGTAATTTCAGGCAGTTTAGTCAAGTCTAACTCTGCATGACCCCATGGACTGTATTGTCCATGGGATTTTGTTGGCAAAGATATTTGAATGGTGTGCTATTTTCTTTTCTGGTACATTAAGGCAAATGGAGGTTAAGTGACTTGCTCAAGATCTAATTAGTGTCTGAAGTCAGATCTTCCTGAATCCAGGCTCAGGGCTTTTTTCCAATGATCCACCAAGCTTTCTCAAAAGAGGCATACAAAGATTTTTGAAGAGTGATAGGTCACTGGATAAGAGGAGTTCGAGAACAACTTCACAGAGGAGGTGGCATTTGAGTTGCATTCTGTACTGCATGTATTTCAGTAGACAGGGATGTAGGGGTGGAGTAAGAAATATGAGCAGAAAAGTGAAAAATGTTTACATTAAAAGAATCATAAATAGAGAACATATTAATATAGTTGACTGTAGTGTAAGATAATGTCAAGGAGTCAGTAATGTAATATGATTAGAAACATGACTATAATCAGATTACAGAGGGATTTGAATGCCATTATAATGAAAGTGGAAATTATTCTACTACCAATGGGAAAGACTGTAGTTTTTTATTACAATATTAGAGTGATGGGATAATAGATTTACATTAATTAGTAACCTTACTTATTTACACCTATTTTCTTAATTATTCATTTGCTTGTTTATTTGTTACATTAAAATTTCCCGGTGTCTCCCTTCCTCCCCTTTTGTGCAAACTATGTCTTACTTATTTCTATTTATCAATTCTTTTTCTGAAGGTGGACACATACAAATTATTCTTTAAATTATTCCAGTTGCTATATATAAAGTTCTTTAGATTCTGCTTTTTTCCACTCTTCATAATTTCATGTATTTTCACCTACTTTCACAAAGTCTCACTTTGATGTTTCTTTGTGGCATAGATATGACTCTGGGTCTTTGAAGGTTGGCCAGTAGAGCATGAGTTCTGAAAGTTTCTACCCTGTTGGAAAGGTTTCCAGCATAGTCCTAGCAACAAAGATATTTTTAGGTTCAGCTTAGGTAAGTATGGCTAATAAAGAGACTACTTGAGATCTTTGGTCGTAAAATAATGAAACAACAACAAAAATAATAGAAAATATCCCTTAGTCCTCTAGGGCCCTTCTTTACTACTTTGGTGTCTAGAAGAGTGAGAGAAAACACAGGAGATGGTGCTAACAATGACACAGTCTTCAGATTATCTACAAACTTTAACTTAGCTCTTGTATTCTAAACATAAGTCTGTGTTCAGTGACCAGCAAGTGGACAAAGTACTAGAGGTATAGAACTATATCAATCTGGAAATTCTTAATTTAAATGAAAACAGGATAATAATAACACATGGATATCATAGAATAACTATGTAAAGATCAAACATTTTGGACCAGCATATGATCCAAAATAATAATAACAACAACAATGGTAATTGCTAGCATTTATACCTTAAGGTTTGCAAGGACATTCTTCACAACAGCCCTAGAAAGTAGGCATTATTATTATCTCCCTTTGGATAGATGAAGCAACTAAGCACAAAAAGTAGAAGAAACTTGTCCAGGGTCACACAACTAGCAAGTATTTGGAGGATTTAAATTCAGGTCTTTCTCACTCCAATTCTTAAGTTCTTTCTACTGTGCCACCTAACTTTTTGCCAGAAGATAGCATGAAATTGCAGTTAAACAGAAATACAACTCACTGGTTGTCCTGGGAGGGGAAAATTTTTTTAAAGTTCAGCTGATATTCCATTCAAAGGCAACCAGAAGTGATATTTCATGAAACATTTGGCCATGGAATATTATAGAGTTCATAACAAGTATTTGCACAATGTCCACTATGAAAATTAAATGCGATCAATGTCTCAGTATTTTTTTTCAGGGAAGAAAAATGTAGATAAATTTTAGACCTGAGTAAACTACTCCAAAATAAAATCAACATATACATTGATGCTCAATGAATTAATGCAAATGTCAGAATGAGTGAGGATGGGAAAATATGTTGAAAATTTGTGTCAGGAATAAGGAATGTGAGAACTAACATCTCTATGGTATCCAGAAGCTTAATGTCTATATTTTGTGATAACTTTTTCAGAAAAGAGTAACAAGACCTTAAAATCATAAACAATAAGAAATAGCGCAAAGATGAAATTGATTCTGTTTTTTTTTTATTCCTGGAGGTCATTCCAGTTCACATGGAATTCCTCCAGTTTATTATTCCTTTGAGCACAATAGTATTCCATCAACAACAGATACCACAATTTGTTCAGCCATTCCCCAATTGAAGGGCATCCCCTCATTTTCCAATTTTTTTTTGCCACCACAAAGTGTGCAGCTATAAATATCTTTGTACAAGTCTTTTTCCTTATAATCTCTTCGGGGTATCTGATTCTGTTTTAATAGATAGCTTCTATTACTATCTGTGTGACCTTTTGGCAAGTCACTTAACTCCTTGAGTTTCAGTTCCTCCTGTAAAATGAAGGGGGCTGGATCAGAAGACTTCTGAAGTCCCTTAGAAACCTAGATATGTGAGCTGTTATTTTATACATAGGGTTAGGAAGATGCCAAGGCCTAAATATATTCAGAAGATAGCCACAAGAAATGTCATTTCTTGTTAGGAGTTTAGATAGAGGGGAAGATTGAATAGGTTTTTCCATGTTTTGGACAACTGGCTGCCCCAAGAAAGGCTTGTTTGTTTGTTTGTTTGCTTGCTTGCTTGTTTCTTTGTTTGTGGGGTAAGGGAGGGCAAAATCTTTGCCTTCAGCCCTAGAATCTCATGTGCCATACTGAAGACTGAAAAAGCCTTCTCTTGGGGATCTATGAATGACAGTCCTGACTAGCCAGTTGCAAAGCCATTTATTTTCTTAACACATTTTTCAGATTTCAAGTAAAAATATTCATTAAAAATTGTGTTCTAGGGGGCAGCTAGGTAGCTCAGTGGAGTGAGAGTCAGGCCAATGGAGGTCCTAGGTTCAAACCCGGCCTCAGCCACTTCCCAGCTGTGTGACCCTGGGCAAGTCACTTGACCTCCATTGCCCACCCTTACCACTCTTCCACCTATAAGACAATACACCGAAGTACAAGGGTTTAAAAAAAAATTGTGTTCTATGTTCTCTCTCTCCCTCCCCTTCCTCTCATTAAGAAGTCAAGCAATTTTATATATATAAATACACATATATATATATATATAAATGCAAAACATTTTCATATTAGTCATGTTGTGAATGAAAACATAGATTTCCCCAAAAACCTACCAAAAAAAATAAAGTTAAAAGGAAGTATGCTCAAAAATCATTCAAACTCCATCAGTTCTTTCTCTTGAGGTGGATAGCATTTTTCATCATAAATCCTTCAGGTTATGCTGGTCATTGTATAATATTACTGTTACGGTGCACACTGTTTTACTAGTTCTGCTCACTTTGCTTATGTGAATCTTTCTAGATTTTTATGAAAGAATCTTGTTCATTATTTCTTAAGTCACAATAATATTCCATCACAATCATATAGCACAACCTGTTCAGTCATGCTCAACCATGATAAACATCCCCTTAGTTTCCAATTCTTTGCCACCATAAAAAGAGTTACAATAAATATTTTGTAAATATAGATCCTCTTCCTTTTTCTTTCATCACTTTGAGATTCAGACTTAATAGTAGTATTGCTGTCGAAGCTTATGCACAGTTTTATAGACTTCTGGGTATAGTTGAAAGTTGTTCTTCAGAATGGTTGGATCATTTCACAACTCTACCAACTAAGTACAACTTTTCCACATTCCCTCCAACATTTGCCATTTTCTTTTTCTGTAATGTTAGGCAATCTGATAGGTATAAGGTGGTACCCCAGAGTTATTCTGATTTGCACTTCTCTAATCAATGGTTATTTAGAGCATTTTTTCATGAATGCAGATGTAATATCATTTCTGCTATGCAAAATGGAGAGCAGAATGATTGACATTTAGTGGTTTGGAACTTAGAATCAACCAAGCTTGCCATCATGAGCCAGCAAGCACAAAAGTCAGTTTCTGAGAAGACTATAAATAGCAGAATTTTGGACCAAAGGGAGTCTCAGTTTGGAGAAGGGTTTTGGTGGGAGGTTTAGGTTGGTTGGGTAGCCCAAAAGTCAATTTAGGATACCAGCAGCCAATACTGATCAATACCTTAGTTCCAATCCTATGTGAATCTATACTATGCATCCTAATCAATTAATCATCAAAGAAGAAGCAACATCAATACCATAAAATAACCTGGTTCAGGTTAAAGCACCCTGGCTTGGCCAGGTTGCAACTAAAAGAAACAAATCCCTTCAACTGTTAATCTCAAACCCTGACTACCTTCAATTTGATATCACCTGATTATTTGTAGCTTTAGCCAAGGATTCCCTTTATACCTCTTTCCTTCAGTTCCCTGTTTCCCTTTCCCTAAGTCTGTTATCATTAAATCTTGAAACTTACTTAGGTGGATGTCATTTTTACCCTAAGGATCACCAAACATATTTTTAGGTATTGGAAAGAAGAGGGATTATTCAAACTAAAGTTAAGTCACAGTCAACTAGCATTTATCCACATTTTGGAGCCAGGATAAGCATTCAAAGGAGCCATGTGATATAACCTACAACCTCCTCACTTGATCACTTATCCTGGAACACTGTTATTTTGAAGCTGGGTATAATAAGTTCTTCACCTATATTCCTATGGAGTCCTTAGTGTTCACCACCACTTAGTGCTACACCTAGGGATTCCCACACTCACTCAGCTTCAGCTCCTCATACCATCAGAGGACCTTGTGCTCCCATTATCCTATAACAGTTTTATAACACAGATAGTTTAGATTTCTTTAACTGAAAACTATCTGTTCATATCCTTTAGCCATTTATCAATTGAAGAATGACTTGGAATCTGAAAAATTGACACAGTTCCCTACATATTTTTAAAATGAGGCCCTTATCAGAGAAATTTGCAGTTAATTTTTTTTTCACATTTACGTCTTTTTTAAATACTGTGTCTTGATTCCAAGGCAGAAGAACAATGAGGGCAAGGCAATGTAGGTTAAGTGACTTGCCAAGGGTCACTAAGCTAGAAAATATCTGAAACCCTGGCTCACTAACTACTGCACTACCTAGCTTCCTCTTATTTAATATTTAAATCCTTTTTGAGCTCTTTCACTAAGTCTTTTTGGACCTGAATCAATTCATATTTTAATTTGAGGTTTTATTTGTCACTACTTTGAGATCTCTTCTTTTTTTTAAAATAATTTTTATTTTTTAGAAAAGTTATCACGGTTACATGATTCATGTTCTTACTTTCCCCCAAGCTCCTCCCCCTCCCCCATAGGCAATGAGTATTTCCACTGGTTTTAACATGTGTCATCAATCAAGACTTATTTCCAAATTGTTGAAAGTTACATTGGTGTGGTCGTTTTGAGTCTACATTCCCAATCATGTCCGCCTCAACCCATGTGTTCAAGTAGTTGCTTTTCTTCTGTGTTTCCTCGACTGTAGTTCTTCCTCTGAATGTGGGTAGCGTTCTTTTCCATAAGTCCCTCAGAATTGTCCTGGGTCATTTCATTGCTGCTAGTACAGAAGTCCATTACATTCTATTTTACCACAGTGTATTGGTCTCTGTGTACAATGTTCTTTTGGCTCTGCTCCTTTCACTCTGCATCAATTCCTGGAGGTCTGTCCAGGTCACATAGAATTCTTCCAGTTTATTATTCCTTTGAGCACAATAGTATTCCATCACCAGCATATACCACAATTTGTTCAGCCATTCCCCAATTGAAGGACATACCCTCGTTTTCCAGTTTTTTGCCACTACAGAGTGCAGTTTTAAATATTTTTGTGTATGTCTTTTTCCATATGACCTCTTTGGGGTACAAAACCAGCAGTGCTATGGCTGGATCAAAGGTCAAAGAGTCTTTTAAAACCCTTTGAGCATAGTTCCAAATTACTATCCAGAATGGTTGGATCAGTTCACAAATCTACCAGCAGTGCATTAATGTCCCAATTTGACCACATCCACTCCAACATTCATTACTCTTCCCCACTATCATTTTAGCCAATCTGCTAGGTATGAGGTGATACCTCAGCATTGTTTAGATTTGCATTTCTCTAATTATTAGAGATTTAGAACACTTTCTCATGTGCTTATTGATAGTTTTGATTTCTTTATCTGAAAATTTCCTATTCATGTCCCTTGCCCATTCATCGATTGGGGAATGACTTGATATTTTTTATACAATTGATTTAACAAATTGTATATTTGAGTAATTAGACCCCTGTCAGAGTTTTTCGTTATAAAGATTTTTCCCAATTTGTTGTTTCCCTTCTGATTTTGGTTGCATTGTTTTTGTTTGTAGAAAAGCTTTTTAATTTATTATGATCAAAATCATTCAGTTTACATTTTGTAATTTTTTTCTAACTCTTGCTTGGTTTTAAAATCTTTCCTTTCCCAGAGATCTGACAAGTATACTATTCTGTGTTCACTTAATTTATTTATAGTTTCCCTCTTTATATTCAGTTTATTCACTCATTCTGAATTTATCTTGGTGTAGGGTATAAGATGTTGTTCTAAACCTAATCTCTCCCATATTGTTTTCCAATTTTCCCAGCTATTTTTGTCAAATAAAGGATTTTTGTCCCCAAAGTTGGGCTCTTTGGGTTTATCATACACTGTCTTGCTGATGTCACTTACCCCAAGTCTATTCTACTGATCCTCCCTTCTATCTCTTAGCCAGTACCATATTGTTTTGATGATCGCTGTGTTATAGTATAGTTTAATATCTGGTACTGCTAGGCCACCTTCCTTCACATTGTTTTTTTCATTATTTCCCTTGATATTTTTGATCTTTTGTGCTGCCAAATGAACTTCGTTATAGTTTTTTCTAATTCAGTAAAAAAGTTTTTTGGTAGTTTGATAGGTATGGCACTAAATAAATAAATTAGTTTGGTTAGAATGGTCATTTTTATTATGTTATCTTGTCCCACCCATGAGCAATCAATGTTTTTCCAATTGTTTAGATCTAGTTTTAATTGTTTGGAAAGTGTTTTGTAGTTGTGTTCTTATAAATCCTGTGTTTGTTTTGGTAGATAAATTCCTAAGTATTTTATATTGTCCAGAGTGATTTTAAATGGTGTTTCTCTTTCTACCTCTTGCTGCTGAGATGTATTGGAAATATGTAGAAATGCTGATGATTTATGTGCATTTATTCTGAATCCTGCAACTTTGTTAAAGTTGTTTATTTCTACAATCTTTTTAGTTGATTCTCTAGGATTCACTATGTATACCATCATATCATCTGCAAAGAGTGATAGCTTATTCTCCTCATTGCCTATTTTAATGCTTTCAATTTCTTTTTCTTCTCTAATTGCTACTGCTAAGGTTTCTTGTACAATGTTAAATAATAGAGGTGATAATGGGCATTCTTGTTACATGCCTGATCTTACTGGGAAGGCTTCTAATTTATCCCTACTGCAGATGATGCTTGTTTATGGTTTTAGATATATATTATCTATTACTTTTAGGAAAGAACCTTTTATTCTTATACTTTGTAGTGTTTTCAATAGGAATGGGTGCTGTATTTTGTCAAAGGCTTTTTCAGCATCTATTGAGATAATCATTTAATTTTTGTTGGTTTGTTTGTCAATATGGTCAATTATGTGAATGGCTTTCTTATACCATCCTTGCATTCCTGATATAAATCCCACCTGATCCTGGTGGATAACCCCCATGATCACTTGCTGGAGTCTTTTTGCTAGAATTCTATTTAAGATTTTTTCATCTATGTTCATTAAGGAGATTGGTCTGTAGTTTTCTTTCTTGGTTTTTGATCTACCTGGCTTTGGAATCAGTACCATATTTGTGCCATAAAAGGAATTTGGTAGGACTCCTTATTTGCTTATTATATCAAATAATTTGTATAGTCTTTGGATTAGTTGGTCTTTGAATGTTTGATAGAATTCACTTATGAATCCATCAGGCCCTGGTGATTTTTTCTTAGGGAGTTCTTTGATGGCTTGTTCAATTTCCTTTTATGATATGGGATTGTTTAGGTATTTTATTTCTTCTGCTATTAATCCAGGCAATTTATATTTTTGTAAATATTCGTCCATATCACCTAGATTGCTATATTTATTGCCATATAATTGGGCAAAATAGTTTTTAACAATTGCCTTCCTCTTCATTAGAGCTGAGGTCTCCCTTTTCATCTTTGATACTGTTAATTTGGTTTTCTTCTTTCCTTTTTTTATTAGATTGACCAGTACTTTGTCTATTTTATTTGTTTTTTTTTTCAAAATACCAGCTTCTAGTCTTATTTATTAATTCAATAGTTCTTTTACTTTCAATTTCACTAACTTCTCCCTTGATTTTTAATATTTCTAATTTAGTTTTCATCTGGGGATTTTTAATTTGCTTGCTTTCTAGTTTTTTAAATTGCATGCCCAATTCATTAAGCTCTTTTAACAGTCTCGGGGCGCTGCTTCCACAGTCATGCACTCTGCAATGGGTCGCCATGCAAGGTCCGCGCCTGTGCTCAGGATCCACATCTGCACCTGTGTCCGCTCCTGAGCTCAAGGTCTGTTTTCAAAGTCCACACATTCTTTAGCCTCTTGGGGTCTTAAGTCTTGCTGCTCTCAGAAGCAGGCCCTGGTGATTCCAGGTAGGTTCCAAGGACTTAATCAATGCCCCAAACTTGCTCTAACTCTTGTGAGCTTGCTTTGGCCCTGTAGGTGGTGTGGGGGGATAGGGGATTGCTCAGCTCGTGTTTTAGTGACAGCTATTTCACCCCCTTATAGAATGGAAATGCCCCGATCCCACGTACCTTCAATGCTGCACCCTGTTGTGGGGTCCCTTCATTCATCTGGATTTGTTTTTATGTCCTTTTGAGAAGTCTTATATGTGTGGGTTAGGAGAGGTTAAGCAGCTGCTTTTTACTCTGCCACCATCTTAACCCAGAACCTGACTTCTCTTCTTTTGAGTTCATGGTTTGATCTTCATTATCACCATAGTAACTTTATAATATCAGATTCTTTTTCCTTCTTTGCTCATTTTCTAGCCTATTTCTTGACTTTTAACTTCATGTTAAAATTGGGTTCTTCTCCTGGGTGAGAGTGGCTTTGTTCCAAGCTTCAGGCCTTTTTTGTTACTTTTTCAGAGCAAATTCTGAGGGTCTCTAATTCTTCAGTTCTTCCAAATTGGTATGATCTAAGGCAATGTGTGGTCACTGTCATCCTGGCATGTGTTCTGGTATATGAGTGAACATAAGCATTCTTTCTGCCTTGGAATGTGACTAGGTTTCAAACGCCCCTTTGGCTACATGCTGTAATATGCTAGCGTGCTCCCTCACTGTGAGACTGCAACTGGTAACCATGTATGGGCAATGCAATAGAATCCTACACACAGAGCCAGCAAAGAGTTCCCTATAATCTCCTTCTGACCAGTTGTCTGATCTTCTTACCTTCTGTGGGCTGATTCTCTAGAAGCTACTCTCTGATGCAGTTGCTTCCAATGCTTTCTTCTGGCTTGCCAGGGTACAAACTTGTGCTGGACTGTACTCCTCTCTTTCTTCCCTGAGACAGACCTTTCCCAATGATTCTTTAAGGTGTCTTGGGTTGGAAAAATTGTTTTACCCTGTCCTTTCGTTGGTTCTGCTATTCCAGAATTCAATTAGAGGCATTTTCAAGTTGTTCTTGGGGAAATTGGGAGAGTTTAGGGACAGTCCTGCCTTTATTCCCCCATATTGGCTCTGCTTCCTCTCATTGCCATGAGTTTTAAAGAGGTTCTTTACGTGGGACTTGATGTTTGAATTGAGTCTGCTCTAAATTAAAATGAGTTGCTTTTGGGGATAGTAAATTCTCCCTCAATCATAGTATTCAAACAGATGCTAGATATCCACTTATTTTGTGGTAGGGATTCATGTTTAGGTATAAGGTCACATCTTACTCAGAAATTCTGTGACTTTATATCAAATCTCAAATCAAGAATAATAACATTAAGTTAAAGTAAGTAAATGCAGAATAGACAGTATAGAAACTCAGAATTAATGTATAAAAACCTTGGTAAACTTTGAACCCTTAACCTTTTTCTCCCTAAGATGTCATCTTAATTATTTTGATAAGATGTACTATCTTATAGTAAAGGAATAAACAGGAAGAATGTGTTTTTGCTTTGATGGGTACAGGAAATTTGGGGAATTGCAGTAAACAAGGAAAGGTGATGGCTGCTTGGCATTTTTAGAGGTACTAGTGATCTAAGACCTGGGCTGCTGTCAGGAAAAAAGAATGGGGTTATGAGGATCAAGAGGCCTATTTCTTCACGTGATACCACATATGGATATAAACAGTTTTGCTCTGATCTGCTTTCACACACCAGCAAAAAACCAATCTGGTCTCTGAGCCTTATTAATTTGGATTTAGACTGGGTTAATGCTTTTATGCTTCCAGATTCTGGAAAGGGTCCAAGAGAGTAGAAAAACATACAGTACAAAGCTAAAGAATTTCAAGGGTGGTTTTCCTCCTCTCATAAATTCTTTAAGGAAGCTTTTACTTCATGTTGTATCTTTAACCTTCCTCTGTGTATATAAAAAAAGCATTATTTTATTTACTATTTCCTGCTGTAAGGTTTTGTTTTCGTTTTTTGGTACATCTATGTCATTCCCCCTTTTTACAACCTAATTATCACCTAAGTATTTTTCTTTTCTTACTTTTTGTAAGTATCAAGAGAATCTTTTTATAATCCCAATATTTAACTTCCCTAAATCAGAAAAATTATTTGTTGTCTTTTCAGAATTATGGAAATGTTTTGGCCTTTGGACCCCAGTTGGATAGTCTAAAACACTGAAGAAATCATGAAAAGATTTTTCACTCAAGTCACTTAGATTTTTCATCTGAAGGTCGAAGCAATGATTTCCAATCAATCCCAGTTCTCTAATCCCTATGGGGAGAGGCCTACATCCTTGAGAAAGTTCTGTAGGGACTAAGCTTTTCTTTTGATATAGGAAACTCAGTCTTTTCCTTTTGGAACTCAGACTTTATGTGCATTGTTCCAGAATAGAAGGGTCCCTTTATGTGAAAGGAAAAGGGGGAAGTACTGGCAATCTCCTTTGGTCTCAGTGATATTTTTTTTTGTAATGCTTATTAGCTGAGACTAGAGTAGAGGTTTTCTCCATAGGAAAAAGATAGGAGAAGGACTTGAATCCTGCTAGAGGCAGTAGACCAGTGCAGCTCCATAAATGTAAAATTAAATCAGTTTGGCTGCCAACCAGAAGGAGTGACATTCAATCAATCTCAAGTTCTGAATTTTTGTCCTTCAGACAGGCAGAAACTTATTAGAATTTAGAAAAAGAATATTTATTTTATTTTATTTTTAATTGAAAAATGTTATTTAATTAATTAATTTAGAATAATTTTCCATGTTTACATGATTCATGCTCTTTTCCTCCCCTCTAACTCTTTCCCTCCAACCCCCCATAGCCGTGTTTTGGGAGGTATGATGCTTCTGGATTGGGCCTGATAGAAAGATGGCCCAAGGTCCTCAGATGGTATAAGGACCTAAACTGAGCAAGGATGAGAAGCCTAAATGAATACCAAGGTTGAGGCAGTGACCACCAGGTCCCACAAATATTTGCAGCTCAGCTGAGCACCAGTTCCCACCTATAATCGATTAATCCCAACCCAAGATTAAGTGACCAAGTGAGAAACTGTGAACTAAGTCACACAGCTTCTCTGGATACTTATCTTAGGGTTTAGTTAATGGATAGATGTTAATGATGACAGATGTTGATAGTAATTGGATAATGCGAATGACTGTGACTTAACTAAAGTATTCCCTTTCCCCTTTAGATGCAAGAATATTAGACTGATCTCTAGGATAATAATAGCCTTCGCCTAAATAAGTTTCAAGAATTTAATTATAATAAACTCAGGGGAAGGATCAAGGTTGAAGAAGAAGATGTTGGGAATCTTTGCTAGACTACAGATGATCAAGTTGGATATTCAATTGATAATCAAGTTGCTTGTGTTGGCTGGAGAGGTTCCTCTCCCTTTTGACCCAGGTCAGGTGGTGTGAGTTTGATGATGTTCTTCTTCTTTTTTTTTTTTTTTTAATTTTTTAAAAAACCCTTACTTTCCATCTTGGAGTTTATACTGTGTATTAGCTCCAAGGCAGAAGAGTAGTAAGGGTAGGCAATCAGGGTCAAGTGACTTGTCCAGGGTCACACAGCTGGGAAGTGTCTGAGGCCAGACTTGAACCTAGGACCTCCCATCTCTAGGCCTGGCTCTCAATCCACTGAGCTACCCAGCTGCCCCCAGATGATGTTCTTCTTGATAATCAGGTAGTTGGTATATATCTTACAGCTCTATTAAGTAATTGATAATGTGGTAATCAATGGAAACAGGATAGAAACAGGATATAGGTAACTTGAGCAGGTTGCTTGGCCTACCCACCCACCATCTAGGGTCCCTTTCTCACAACTGAGAAAGTGTTTGATTCAGCTTCTGCCTTTTTATAGTGTTGGCAGCAACTGCCTTTTGCCCCTTGGCTCATGGCACCTGGGTAAGTTCTAAATTCCAAACTGTTGGTTGTCACTCATCCTGTTCTCCATTTTCTTATCAGAAATTAATCTTACAGCTGAACACACAATTCTACTGGGATCTACATGTATCATTGATCAAGACTTATTTCTATATTATTGATAATTGCATTAGGCCAGTGATGGGTAAACTATTCCCTGCCAGTCAGATCCAGGCCCTAGTTTGCCCATCATTGCTTTAAGCAATTCCCTAATCACTATGCCCCCACATCCAGATGTAGTGATTAGGGAATTGCTTAAGCCAGTGATGGGCAAACTAGGGCTTGGATCTGGCCTCTGGGAATAGATTGCCCATCACTGCACTAGGGTGATTGCTTAGAGTATACATCTCCAAAAATATTTCCATCAAACCATTTGTTCAAGCAATTGCTTTTTCTCTCTGTTTCTACTCCCACAGTTCTTTCTCTAGATATAAATGGTGTTCTTTCTCATAAGTCCCTCATAATTGTCCTGGATCATTGCTTTGGTTCTAGTAGAGAAGCCCATTACATTCGATTGTACCACAGTGTATCAGTTTCTGTGTATGATGTTCTCCTGGTTCTGCCCCTTTCACTCTGCATCAATTCCTGATGCAGGTCATTTCAGTTCACATGGAATTCCTCAAGTTCATCATTCCTTTTAGCACAATAGTATTCCATCAACAACAGATACCACAATTTGTTCAGCCATTCCCCAATTGAAGGACACCCCTTCATTTTCCAATTTTTTGTCTCCACAAAGAGTGAGGCTATAAATATTTTTCTACAAGTATTTTCCCCTATGATCTCTTTGGGGTATAAACCCAGCAGTGGTATGGCTGGGTAAAAAGACAGACAGTCTTTAAAAGCCCTTTGGGTATAGTTCCAAATTGCCATCCACAATAATTGAATCAATTCACAACTCCACCAGCAATGTATCTAAGTCCCAATTTTGCCACATCCCCTCCAACATTCACTACTTTCCATTGCAGTCATGTTAGCCAGTCTGCTAGGTATGAGGTGCTACCTCAGAGTTGTCTTGATTTGCATTTCTTTAATTATTAGATATTTAGAACTTTTTCATGTGCTTATTGATAGTTTTGATTTCTTTATCTGAAAATTGTCTATTCATTTCTCTTGCCCATTTATCAATTGCAGAATGGCTTGATTTTTTGTATAATTGATTTAGCTCCTTATATATTGAGTAATTAGACATTTGTCAGAGATTTTTGTCATAAAGATTTTTCCCAATTTGTTGTTTCCCTTCTAATTATGGTTGCATTGGGTTTTTTTGTACAAAACCTTTTTAATTTAATATAATCAAAATCATTTATTTTACATTTTGTAATTTTCTCTAACTCTTGCTTGGTTTTAAAATATTTCCTTTCCCAGAGATCTGACAAGTATACTATTATGTGTTCACCTAATTTACTTATAGTTTC
Source organism: Gracilinanus agilis (assembly GCF_016433145.1). Lineage (NCBI taxonomy): Eukaryota > Metazoa > Chordata > Mammalia > Didelphimorphia > Didelphidae > Gracilinanus > Gracilinanus agilis. Next base: position 510,852,176 of record NC_058132.1, read on the forward strand.
CTTCTTTATATTCAAGTCATTCACCGATTCAGAATTTATCTTGGTGTAGAGTGTGAGATGTTGATGTAAACCCAATCTCTCCCATATTGTTTTCCAATTTTCCCAGAAGTTTTTGTCAAATAGTGGATTTTTGTCCCAAGAGTTGAGCTCTTTGGGTTTATCATACACTATCTTGCTGATGTCACTTACCCTATCTGTTTCACTGATCCTCCCTTCTGTCTCTTACCCAGTACCATATTGTTTTGATGATTGCTGCTTTATAGTATAGTTTATATCTGGTACTGCTAGGCCACCGTCCTTCACATTTTTTTTCATTATTTCCCTTGATATTCTTTATCTTTTGTTCTTCCAAATGAACGTTGTTATAGTTTTTTCTAATTTAGTAAAATAGTTTCTTGGTAGTTTGATAGGTATGGCACTAAATAAGTAAATTAATTTGGGTAGAATGATCATTTTTATTATGTTAGCTTGTCCTACCCATGAGCAATTAATGTTTTTCCAGTTGTTTAGATCTAGTTTTAATTGTGTGGAGAGTTTTTTGTAGTTGTGTTCATATAATTCCTGTGTTTGTCTTGGCAGATAGATTCCTGAGTATTTTATATTGTCCAGAGCGATTTAAAATATAATTTCTTTTTCTAACTCTTGCTGCTGAGGTGTATTGGAAATATATAGAAATGCTGATGATTTATGTAGGCTTATTTTGTATCCCTCAATTTTGCTAAAGTTGTTGATTATTTCTACTAGCTTTTTAGTTGATTCTCTAGGATTCACTAAGTAAACCATTATATCATCTACAAAAAGTGATACCTTAGTCTCCTCATTGCCTATTTTAATGCATTCAATTCATTTCCCTTCTCTAATTCCTACTGTTAGCATTTCTAGTACAATGTTAAATAATAGAGGTGATAATGGGCATCCTTGTTTCATTCCTGATCTTATTGGGAATGCTTCTAATTATCACCACTGCAGATGATGCTTGTTTATGGTTTTAGATATATATTATCTATTACTTTTTAGGAAAGAACATTCTATTCCTATACTTTGTAGTGTTTTCAATAGGAATGGGTGTTGTATTTTGTCAAAGGCTTTTTCAGCATTTATTGAGATAATCATGTAATTTTTGTTGATTTGCTTGCCAACATGATCAATTATGTGAATGGTTTTCCTATACCATCCTTGCATTCCTGGTATAAATCCCACCTGATCATGGTGGATAACCCTCATGATCACTTGCTGGAGTCTTTTTGCTAGTATTCTATTTAAGATTTTTTTCATCTATGTTCATTAAGGAGATTGGTCTGTAGTTTTCTTTCTCGGTTTTTGGTCTACCTGGCTTTGGAATCAGTACCATATTTGTGTCATAAAAGGAATTTGGTAGGACTCCTTATTTGCTTATCATATCAAATAATTTGTATAGTATTGGTATTAGTTGCTCTTTGAATGTCTGATAGAATTCACTTGTGAATCCATCAGGCCCTGGTGATTTTTTCTTAGGGAGTTCTTTGATGGCTTGTTCAATTTCTATTTCTGATATGGGATTATTTAGGTATTCTATTTCTTCTGCTGTTAATCTAGGCAATTTATATTTTTGTAAATATTCATCCATATTACCTAGATTGCTATATTTATTGACATGCAATTGGGTAAAATAGTTTTTAACTGATTTCCTTGATTTTCTCTTCATTAGAGGTTAGGTGTCCCTTTTCATCTTTGATACTGTTAATTTGGTTTTCTTCTTTCCTTTTTTTAATTAGATTGACCAGTATTTTGCCTATTTTATTTGTTTTTTCAAAGTACTAGCTTCTAGTCTTATTTATTAACTCAATAGTTCTTTCTTGATTTTGTTAATTTCTCCCTTAATTTTTAGGGTCTCTAGTTTAGTTTCCATCTGGGGATTTTTAATTGCTTTGCTTTCTAGTTTTTTTGATTTGCATGCCCAATTCATTGATCTTTGCCTTCCTTCATTTGTTAATGTATGTACTCAATGATATAAATTTTCCACCTGAATACTGCTTTGGCTGCATCCCATAAATTGTGGTAGGTTGTCTTATCATTGTCATTCTCTTCAATGAAATTTTTTTTATTATTAAACATTTATTAATATTCATTTTTAACCTGTTTACATACTTTATGCCCCTACTTTCCCCTTTACCGCCCGCTCTCCCCCCACCCATGGCCAATGCACATTTCCACTGGTTGTAACATGTGTCCTTGTTCAGGGCTTATTTCCATATTGTTTTTAGTTGCATTGGTGTGGTATTTTCGAGTCCACATCCCCAATCATGTCCACCTCAGCCCATGCATTCAAGCAATTGTTTATCTTCTTTGTTTCCTCTCCTGCAGATCTTCCTCTGAATGTGGGTACTGTTCTTTACCATAAGTCCCTCAGAGCTTTCTTGTGTCATTGCATTGTTGCTGGTATATAAGTACATTACATTCAATTTTACCATAGTATATCAGTCTCCGTGTACAGTGTTCCTCCGGCTCTGCTCCTTTCACTCTGCATCAATTCCAGTTGATGGTCTCTCCAGTTCGCCTGGAACTCCTCCAGTTTATTATTCCCTTTAGCACAATAGTATTCCATCAACAGCATATACCACAATTTGTTCAGCCATTCCCCAATTGAAGATCATACCCTCCCTTTCCAGTACTTTGCCACTACAAAAAGCGCAGCTATAAATATTTTTGTACAAGTCTGTTTATCTATGATCTCCTTGGGGTACAAACCCAACAATGGTATGACTGAATCAAAGGGCAGGCAGTCTTTTATAGCCCTTTGAGCATAGTTCCGAATTGCCAGCCAGAATGGCTGGATCAGTTCACAGCTCCACCAGCAATGCATTAATGTCCCAATTTTGCCACATCCCCTCCAGCATTCATTACTCTCCCCTTCTTTTATTTTGGCCAATCTGCTAGGTGTGAGGTGATACCTCAGAGTTGTTTTGATTTGCATTTCTCTAATTATTAGAGATTTAGAACCCTTTCTCATGTGCTTATTGATACTTTTGATTTCTTTACCTGAAAATTGCCTATTCATGTCTCTTGCCCATTTATCAATTGGGGAATGGCTTGATTTTTTATACAATTGCTTTAACTCCTTGTATATTTGAGTAATTAGACCCTGTCAGAGTTTTTTGTTATAAAGATTTTTTCCCAATTTGTTGTTTCCCTTCTGATTTTGGCTGCATTGTTTTTGTTTCTACAAAAGCTTTTTAGTTTCATATAATCAAAATCATTTATTTTATATTTGTAATTGTCTCTAACTCTTGCTTGATTTTAAAATATTTCCTTTCCCAGAGATCTGACAAGTATACTATTCTGTGTTCACTTAACTTATTTATAGTTTCCCTCTATTCATCCATTCTGAATTTATCTTGGTGTAGGGTGTGAGATATTGATCTAAACCTAATCTCTCCCATATTGTTTTCCAAATTTCCCAGCAGTTTTTGTCAAATAGTGGATTCATGTCCCAAAAGTTGGGCTCTTTGGGTTTATCATACACTGTCTTGCTGATGTCACTTACCTCAAGTCTATTCCACTGATCCTCCCTTCTATCTCTTAGCCAGTACCATATTGTTTTGATGACTGCTGCTTTATAGTATAGTTTAATATCTGGTACTGCTAGGCCCCCTTCCTTCACATTTTTTCCATTATTTCCCTTGATATTCTTGATCTTTTGTTCTTCCAAATGAACTTTATTATAGTTTTTCCTAATTCAGTAAAGAAGTTTTTGGTAATTTGATAGGTATGGCACTAAATAAGTAAATTAATTTGGATAGAATGTTCATTTTTATTATGTTAGCTTGTCCTACCCATGAACAATTAATGGTTTTCCAATTGTTGAGATCCAGTTTTATTTTTTTTGGAAAGTGCTTTGTAGTTGTTTTCGTATAATTGCTGTGCTTGTTTTGGTAGATAGATTCCCAAGTATTTTATATTGTCTAGGGTGATTTTAAATGGTATTTCTCTTTCGACCTCTTGCTGCTCTAATGTGTTGGAAATATAAAGAAATGCTGATGATTTATATGCATTTATTTTGTATCCTGCAACTTTGCTAAAGTTGTTGATTATTTCTACAAGCTTCTTACTTGATTCTCTAGGATTTTTTAAGTAGATCATCATATCATCTGCAAAGAGTGATAGCTTAGTCTCCTCATTGCCTATTTTGATACCTTCAATTCCATTTTCTTCTCTAATTGCTATTGCTAGTGTTTCTAGTACTATGTTGAATAATAGAAGTGATAATGGGCATCCTTGTTTCACTCCTGAACTTATTGGAAAGGCTTCTAATTTATCCCCATTGCATTTAATGCTTCTTGATGGTTTTAGGTATATACTGTTTATTATTTTTAGGAAGGGTCCTTCTATTCCTATACTTTTCAATGTTTTCAATAGGAATGGGTGCTGTATTTTGTCAAAGGCTTTTTCAGTATCTATTGAGATAATCATGTGATTTTTGTTTGTTAGACTGTTGATATGGTCAATTATGTGGATGGTTTTCCTAATGTTGAACCAACCTTGCATTCCTGGTATAAATCCCACCTGATCTTGGTGGATGATCTTCTTAATTACTTGCTGGAGTCTCTTTGCTAATATTCTATTTAAGATTTTTGCATCTATGTTCATTAGGGAGATTGGTCTATAGTTTTCTTTCTCTGTTTTTGGTCTACCTGGCTTTGGAATCAGTACCATATTTGTGTCATAAAATTTATTTGGTAGGACTCCTTCTTTGCTTATCATATCAAATAATTTGTATAGTATTGGGATTAGTTGCTCTTTGAATGTCTGATAGAATTCACTTGTGAATCCATCAGGGCCTGGTGATTTTTTCTTAGGGAGTTCTTTGATGGCTTGTTCATTTCTATTTCTGATATAGGATTATTTAGGTATTCTATTTCTTCTGCTATTAATCTAGGCAATTTATATTTTTGTAGATATTCATCCATATCTCCTAAATTTTTATATTTGTTGCCATATAATTGGGCAAAATAGTTTTTAATGATTGCCTTAATTTCCCCTTCATTAGAGGTGAGGTCTCTCTTTTCATCTTTAATACTGTCAATCTGGTTTTCTTCTTTCCTTTTGCTTATTAGATTTACCAGTACTTTTTCTATTTTATCTGTTTTTTCAAAATACCAGCTTCTAGTCTTATTTATTAATTCAATAGTTCTTTTACTTTCGGTTTTATTAATTTCTCCCTTAATTTTTAGTATTTCTAATTTAGTTTTCATCTGAGGGTTTTTAATTTGTTCGCTTTCTAATTTTTTGAGTTGCATGCCCAATTCATTGATCTCTGCCCTCCTTAATTTGTTAATATATGCATTCAAGGATATAAATTTCCCCCTGAGTACTGCCTTGGCTGCATCCCACAGAGTTTGGTAGGATGTCTCATCATTGTCATTCTCTTTAATGAAATTGTTGATTGTTTCTATGATTTCTTCTTTGACAAATAGGTTTTGGAGAATCATATTGTTTAATTTCCATTTGGTTTTTGATTTTCCTGTCCAGGTGCCTTACTAATTATTATTTTTATCGCATTGTGATCTGAGAAGGTTACATTTATTATATCTGCTCTTTTGCATTTGTTTGCAATGATTCTATGTCCTATTACATGGTCAATCTTTGTGAATTTACCATGTGCAGCTGAAAAGAAGGTGTATTCCTTTTTATCCCTATTTATTTTTCTCCACATATCAATTAAATCTAATTTTTCTAGGACTTCATTCACTTCTCTTACCTCTTTCTTATTTATTTTTGGTTTGATTTATCTAGATCTGAAAGAGGAATATTTAGATCTCCCACTAGTATGGTTTTACTATCTATTTCCTTCTTGAGCTCTGCCAGTTTCTCCTTTATGAATTTGGCTGCTATGCCACTTGGTGCATATATATTGAGCAGTGTTATTTCCTCATTGTTTATACTGCCTTTAATCAGGATGTAATGACCTTCCCTATCTTTTTTAATCATATCTATTTTTACTTTGGCTTTGTCAGAGATCATAATAGCCATTCCTGCCTTCTTTTTTTCATTTGACGCCCAAAAGATTTTGCTCAAGCCCTTAACCTTAAACTTGTGTGTGTCTACCCGTCTCATATGTGTTTCTTTAGACAACATATGGTTGGATTTTGGTTTCTGATCCACTCTGCTATTTGCTTCCATTTTATGTGAGAGTTCATCCCATTCACATTCAGAGTTGTCTCTTCTCAACCGATTTTCTTGGTCTGTCACTTTCTCATTAAGATATTTCATGTTTCCTTCTATTTTATGAGTCTTTTGGCTTAGTTTTATTTGTTCTTGTTGTCTTGAGAGATCATTATGTTCTAATTTTTCAATTCTAGTCTTTAAGGACTGGTTTTCGGCTATAATCTTTTGGTTTTCGGCTATAATCTTTGGGTTTTCCTTTTCAATCTGGTCATTTCTGGTGTTCAATTTGTTTATCAGTTCATTTGATTTCTGAGCCTCACTTTCCAATTGCAAAATTCTGCCTTTTAAGCTGTTATTTTCTTGCCAGATCTCTTCCATTTTCTTCAACATCTCATTTTTGAACTCTTCAATAGCTTGTGACCAGCTTTCATTTTTTTGGTAAGGTTTGGATATGATTACTTGTTTTTCCTCCTCTGTTGTCTAGATTTTCTCTGTGTAACAGTTGTCAAGTATTCCAGAGTTTTTCTTGATAATCTTTTTCTTCCTCTTGAGTTCTTGGCTTGCCATCGTTAGCCCCGCCCCTTTTCAGCTTTGTCTTCACACTCAGGGTCTGCCTGCACTTTCTAAGCTCCTGGGGACACCGTTCTCCTTGTCCTCAGGGTCAGGCCTCCTGGTAGACCCCTGTCTGCCCCTCTGCCCAAGGCTCCTTCAGCAGTCTTTGGGGCTACTTCCACAGCCTCGCTCAGGTCTGCACCGGGTCCTCACTGGAGGTCCAAGCCTGGGCTGGAGATCTTTATTCAAGCCTAGGGCACTGCCTTCACCCGCATAGAGGCTCTTAGGGCACTGCCTTCACCCACCCAGAAGCTAGAGAAAGTCCATGGGCTTTCACACCGATGCCTTCACGTGCTCAGGAAAGTCCCTGCATTAGAGATCTTTGTCCCCGCCCACTCAGACGCTGGGGAAAGTCCGTGTGCGCCCCCCAGCCACTTGGGGTCCCTTGTCTTGCAGCACACAGGTACAAGCCCTGAGGCTGCTAGTGATTTACTGGTTGCCCCAGTCCTGTTTTCACTCTTGTGCATTGGCCTTGGCGTTGTGCGAGGTGCGTGGTGTGGGGGGTGGGGGAGGGGCTTCTTCCTCTCGCGTTTTAGTGAGAGCTGTTTCACCCCTTTACAGTGTGGAGATGCCCCGATTCTGCATACCTTCAATGCTGCACCCTGTTGTGGGGTTCCTTCGTTCTTCTGGGTTCGTTTTTATTTCCCCTTGAGGAGTCCTGTATGCTTCGGTTAGGAGAGATCGAGCAGCTGCTCCTAACTCTGCCGCCATCTTAACCAGAAGTCCCTCTTCAATGAAATTTTTAATTGTTTCTATGATTTGTTCTTTAACTTACTGATTCTGGAGAATTCTATTATTTAATTTTCAATTAATTTTTGATTTGCCTATTTGTGTATCCTTACTAATTATTATTTTTATTGCATTATGGTCTGAAAAGTTTGCATTTATTATTTCTGCTCTTTTGCATTTGTTTGTCATGTTTCTATGCCCTAGTACATGGCCAATCTTTGTGAATGTACCATGTATTGCTGAAAAGAAGGTGTATTCCTTTATGCTCCTATTTATTTTTCTCCAAATATCTTTGAATTCTAATTTCTCTAAGATTTCATTCACCTCTCTTACCTCTTTCTTATTTATTTTTTGGTTTGATTTATTTAGATCTGATAGAGGAAGGTTCAGGTCTCCCAAATATATAGTTTTACTATATATTTCCTTCTTCAGCTCTAACAGTTTTTCCTTTAGAAATTTGGATGCTATACTGATTGGTGCATACATGTCTATCCTGCCTTTTATCAGGATGTAATTCCCTCCCTATCTCTTTTAATCAGATCTATTTTTACTTTGGCTTCGTCAGATATCATGATTGCAAATCCTGCCTTCTTTTTCTCAGTTGATGACCAATAGATTTTGCTCAAGCCTTTTACCTTTACCCTGTATGTGTCTACCTGCCTCATGTGCGTTTCTTGTAGACAACATACGGTAGGATTTTGGTTTCTAATCCACTCTGCTATTTGCTTTCATTTTATGGGTTTGTTCATCTCATTCACATTCAGAGTTATGATTTTTACCTGTGTGTTCCCCAGCATTTTGATATCCTCTCCTAGTTCTGCTCTTTCTTCTTTCACTATTTCTTTTTTTTTAAATTTTTTTATTTTAAACCATTAATTTCTGTATATTGACTTATAGGTGGAAGAGTGGTAAGGGTAGGCAATGGGGGTCAAGTGACTTGCCCAGGGTCACACAGCTGGGAAGTGTCTGAGGCCTGGTTTGAACATAGAACCTCCTGTCTCTAGGCCTGGCTCTCAATCCACTTAGCTACCCAGCTGCCCCACACTATTTATTTTTAAACTAGTGTTTTGCTTTTAATCAGTACTCCTAATCCTCACCCTTATTTTACTTCCCTTTTGGTCCCCTCCCTTTTTGTTCCTCTCTTATTGTTTTTAGGGTCTATTAAATTTCCTCCCCTCTCTCTTTCCTTCCCTTTTTGCACTCCCCACCCAACTCCCACCTTGGTTTTCCCCTTCTGACTTTCCCTGTAAAGTAAGATAGAATTTGATACTCCAATGGATCTAGCTACTCTTCCCTCTCAGAATTGATTCCACTGAGAGTAAGGTTTAGGTATTACCTATTAACACTCTCTTTCTTATAATAGTATTATTCCCCACCCCCTTCCCATGTACCTCTTTGTGAGGTATAGATTATCCTATTTTTCTTAGTTCTTCAAGTTGCTCTTGGTGCCATCTTCTATTCCCCCCTCCCTTTTCTTTTTTTGCATATCTTCTTAGACCACATAGTACCCCAAACTCTCCTTATAAATAATTCTTTTAATTACTATAATAGTGAATACAATTTTTGAAAGTTACAAATAACATTTTTCCATATAGGAAATACAAAAATTTGAATCTTGTTGAAGCCCTTAAAAACAAAATTAATTTTTTTTATCTTTCCCCTGTTTTTCTTGTTTACCTTTTCATATTTGTCTTGATTTTTGAGTTTAGATATCAAACTTTCCATTTAGTTCTGGTCTTTTCTTTATAAATACTTGGACATCTTCTATTTTGTTCAATGCCTATACTTTCTCCTAGAAGTATATAGTCAGTTTCGATGGGCAGATTATCCTTGGTTGTATACCCAATTATCTTGCTTTTCTAAATGTCATATCCCAAGCCTTCAGGTCCTTTAGTGTGGAGGCTGTGAGATCCTGTTTAATCATGATTGGTACTCCTTGATATCTGAATTGTCACTTTCTGGCTTTTTGTAAAATTTTTTTTCTTAGCTTGGAAACTCTTGAATTTGACCATTATATTCCTGGGGATTGTCTTTTGAGGATTTAATATAGAAGGTGATCTATGGATTCTTTTGATGTCTATTTTCCCCTCTTGTTGAAGAAGATCAGAGCAATTTTCTTTTATTTATTTAAACCCTTAACTTCTGTGTATTGGCTCCTAGGTGGAAGAGTGGTAAGGGTGGGCAATGGGGGTCAAGTGACTTGCCCATGGTCACACAGCTGGGAAGTGTCCGAGGCCAGATTTGAACCTAGGACCTCACATCTCTAGGCCTGACTCTCAATCCACTGAGCTACCCAGCTGCCCCCTGATAATTTCTTTTAATATTATGTCAAGGTTTCTGTTCATTTCTGAGTTTTCAAGTAGACCAATCATTCTCAAATTGTCTCTTCTAGACTTGTTTTCTTTTTCAGTCATTTTCTCAGTAAGGTATTTATGTTTCCTTCTATTTTGTCAGTCTTTTGACTTTGTTTTATTAATTCTTGCTGTCTTGTGAGATCATTAGCTTCTAGTTGCCCAATTCTAGTTTTTAAATTCTTGTTTTCAGGTTTAATCTTTTGATTTTCCTTTTCAGTCTGGTCTATCCTGCTTTTCATGGCTTCCAGCAGGTCATTTCTGGTCTTCAATTTTCTCATTTCATTTGATTTCTATACATCAATTTCCAAGTGTGAAATTTTGCTTTTAAACGGTTATTTTCTTTTTGAACTATTTCCAACTTTTCTTGCCAAATCTCTTCCACCTTTTTCATGATCTCAGATTTGAATTCTTCAAGAGCTTGTGACCAATTTTCTTTTTTTTTTTCAGATGGTTTGGATGTGTTTATTTATTTGTTTTCCTTTGCTGTTTCCTCTGTGGCCTGGAGTTTTTCTCCTTAAAAATTATCCAGTGTTAGTGCCTTTCTCTTGTTCTTTTTAGTGGTTTCTTGGGCATTGCTGGCCATCACTATGCTGGTTTTTCCTTTCTAGCCAGAAGTCTTAGTGAGGAGGGCAGGTTCTCTGTTTTTGGAGCTACTGAGCAGTTTTTGCCTGATGCTACTTTTTGAGCCACAGCTTCTACTGTGTACTGCCCCTCTCTGCTCTATATATGTGTGCCTAAGTGTGTGCTCTCCAGTCTCCTGGGGTCCCATGTCTAGCTGCTCACAGGTGTAAGTCCCTGGTGGTCTTAGTCAGCTGTCAAGAACCTACAGATCAACCAAGGATCGCTCTGATTCTGGAGCACTGACTCTTACCCTGGTACCCTGGCTCTGACTTTGGTACCTTAGGTGAGGGAGGGATGATCAGCCCATGTTTTAGGAGGAGGTATTTCAGCCCTTATAGAGTTGAAATGCCCAAATCTCACATACCTTCCCTTCAATGCTGTACCCTATTGTGGAGTCCCTTCATTTATCTGAACTTGGTTTTTTTGTCCTTTTGAGGTATCATATATTGTTTCATGGTGAAAAAATAAATATTACAACAGCGGTGAGATGAGTATGTGTCCTGATTCTACTCTGCAGCCATCTTAACCTGGATGTCTCCAGATTTTATTATTTTAAAAATGCCATTTCCTGAGATTCTTGAGTTAAAGGTACCTGGGAAGATATCTGACATGAATAATATAAAACCTTCTTCATTCAGTAAAGAGCTGTTTAGGATATGGGGCTATAATCATTCCCAATCATGTTCATTAGATTTTCTGGGAACCACAAGCATTGACACTAGGGTGAGATCGTAAGGGTAGGAGTTTAATGAGTAAATCAATCAAATTACCCCATCCCACCTAAAGTAAATGGCCTATTATGCTAACCAGTTGGGAATACATTTTCAATGAAATAAAAACTATCAAAGGCATTCCAACTATGTTTGAAAAGGACTTTATCATTTTAGGTATCCTAAAGAGCCATTGCATGAACTAGAAATGATCTTATATTACTCAAGATGAGTGTTTAGATAGGTTGAGAAAATTTAATAAAATCTTAAGGGTTGTAAATGAAATGTCAAGTCATTTTGGCTCAAGATTCAAGGTCAAATGAGAGTCTACAAAGAAGTGAAGAGTAAGTCACACTATACCAAAGAAGAACATTTTAAGGACTATAGCCAAAGAACTTCCAGAAACTATATTACCTTTTTGTCATCTTGCCATATAAGCTTTCTATCCACCTCACTTTCTCCTGGACTTTATATTTGTTGTCACAAACTTTTGAGGGAAAGTTTTCTGTCAACTGTTCTTTTTACATAAATTTAGTAAATGTTTCTTTTGAAAAGTTATCCAAATCTGGCTGAATAAATAATGTTAACTAATTATATTGGGTAGAGCATACCAGAATGGGGGCTCATTTTAAATAATGATACTCAACCTCTCAGAGGCTTCCCTAGAAGCCAAATGGGGAGACATGGTTTTCCTTTCTTGATAGTGCCTAAATTATCAGCTAATATTAGGAGAGTAGTCCCATATCATGTGCTATATAAAGATCAAAAGAGATAATATATGTACAGGATTTTGTAACCTTTTATAAAGTGCCATATTAATATATCACTATTTGCACTTCTCATTGACGTCAATAAATGTGTAAAATATACAAAAAACTGAAAATGGCTAGTCTATCATTGCATTTTTCTAGAATTTTCTAGAACATGTCCCCAGAACAGTTTCCAATATTTCGATGTCTTTTCATGGATTTGCTCAATTTTTGTTATTGTTCAGTCATTTTAGTCATTTCCAACTCTTCATGATCCAATTTGGGGATCTTTTGTCGGTCAGAATCCTGGAGTGGTTTGTCATTTCCGTCTCTAGATCATTGTATAGATGAGGAACTGAGGCAAACAGGATTAAGTGACTTTCCCAGCTTCACATGTTTTTTTGAGTGTTTGAGGCCAGAATTGAATTCAGGAAGATGAATTTTCCTGACCCTAAGCTTGACATTATTCATTGTGATACCTAGATCCCCTCGCTCAATTTTACAAAGGTATTATTATTAAATATTACCATTTTATGGAAGTTAAATATGGAAACAAATTATACATTTCTGAGAATTGTCATAGGAAATAATTGTTTTTCAGACATATATTATATATATGCATATAAGATGAGAATAGAAAGACAAATACTTTTTACATAATTTTAGTCAATAAACTGATAAAATATTAGTGTTGGAAAGGATCATATATTCATAGATTTAGAATTAGAAGGGATCCCAAAACCTATGAAATCCAATTCCCTCCTTGCTAAGGAATCTTAGACCAAGGAGGTTTAAATGACTTCCTGAAGGTCATACTTGGAATAAGTGTCAGAGATGGGATTTGAGCACTTGTCTATTGACTCCAAGAGCCAGTATTCTAACAACTCTGAAAAACAAGTGCTATTATTATCCCTATTTTACAGTTGAGAAAATAAGAGGCAGAAAACATTTAATTGATTTGCCCAAGGATATGTAGCTAGTAAGCATCTGAGGCCAGATTTGAATACAGGTGTTCTCAACTCCAAGCTCAAGGCTCTATACACTATGAAAACTAGCTACAAGTGATGCATGACATATTGGAAAGAATGTTGGACTTTATCAGAAAATTTCAATATTTAGTGACCCTGTAAACTCTGGACAAGTTACTTGACCTCTCTGAGTCTCAATTTGATTATCTATAAAACGAGGATAATAATATCTATACTACTTTTCGTGTAGAATTGCTATGGGGAACAAAAGCAACAATTCATGTAAGATTAATTGCAAATTATCAAAATGTTATTGTCATCATCATTATTTTTTCACTCCCTACCTATCATCATATAAAAAAGACTTGCTCTAGGATGAGATTTAGCCAAAATATATATTTCTATTTCTTCTCCTTGCATGAAGTGCCTCCCTTCAATTGCTTAATATCTATTTTATATAAACTTATATTTGCATATGTCTAAAATCTATGGAAATCTTTGGAATCCAAATTCATTGAGGATAAAGGCTATCTAATTTTTGTATTTATGTCCCCTGGGCCTAGCAGAGTATCAGACAAATGGGTACTTCTTAATATATTTATTGATTATTTGTTGATTCAAGTTCCTGTCATCTTTTCCTTTTCTTGAAACAGAATATATCACTTTGCTTCATCTTCTTATTTATTTACATATATGCATATATGTAATTGTATATGTATTTGTATACCTAATTTTTTAACCTCTTAGAGAAAAATCTTTCAATAACATATCTGGTAGTTTCTGATCTTCTTAAAAAAACAAGGTTTTAAATTTTCCTAATTTCATAATTTAGTTTTCACTGACAAACTCAGTAATATTATTATGAATTTAACTTACATGGGATTCTGTTCCTAGCTCTATTGCTATAGTACCATGTGATCTCAGAAAAGCAATTTAATATCTTTCAACCTGAGCATACTCGTGTATAAAATGCAACCATTATATTAGATGACCTCCCAATGGCTCTTCTATGATTCCATAAGCTGTTCTGTATGACAGGGATGCTCTAAGGGGCTATTGACTATGAGTAACATTATTTGTTGGCATGTTAAACAAACCCATACTGCTAATGCTTTTGTGTTGATGGAGGCTATAGAATTTGGAAGTATAAGCATCCTTAGTAATTGCATTATTTAGCCTCTTCTATTCAAAGATAAGATATACGTGGTTCCAAAAGGTTTTCATAAAAAAACATGTTTTTTGACAAAAAGTTCACTGTTCTTTCCATTATACCCTTCTGCCTCTGACTTTTGTGTTCAGTTTTTGTATTTTGTTTGTGTTTTACTACCCTGCCAAGTCATCGACTGTTACTTCTGACAACAACATGTATCATTTGCCTTCTCTACTTTCTAAATTGTGACTTGTAATCTCTTGTGCCCCGGAAAGCCAATAAGTAAATTAAAAATGTCTAAATTATTGGTAATTTAGCTTTTGTGACAGGTTCTGAATTGTTTGATTAAAGTACATGAGGTTTAGTGTCCATCAACTTTGTGACTTTCAAATTTGTGCCCATTGGGCCTTTTTGGTCTCTTCTGATTATAGATATAGCTAAAGCTCTCAGATGAATAATCTCAAGATAAGTAAAGCATTATTACCTTTTAGTTCCAAAGATGGGAGATGAGATTCTTTAGAACATCAACTAATTCATGGTCTCAGTGGGTTAGATATTGCTTCCATCTTTGAAGACTGAAATGTACCTATATCCTTTTATCCAATGAGATTCTTGATCAAATCTTTCCTATAAATCCTCCTTAAGGGAACCATCTAAAATTCTAGATGTTCTGGTCTGCTTTGTTTATTTTGTTATTAACGTTATAAAGATTTTTATAAGCTTATATGGTAAAATGCAGACAGACCCAGAGAGTTATCCAAGTATACAAATATAGCAAAATCAGAATTTGAAACAAGGTCCTTGGATTCAAAGTCTAGTGGTCTATAATGTATCATTACAAGTTATTTTTAAAAATTTTTATTCAAAATGTTTTTCTTCATACAAGTCTTCATTTCATCATACAACCGCCAAATCTGTGATCATATTGATTTGTGTATTCCCTTTAAGGAATCAGATTGCAACCTTCCCATGAGTGCTCAGTTTGTACAACTCTCACTGATATCCTTGTAAATATTTGATACAGTGCAGCAAAAATTGTCCACTTGACAAAATTTTAGACTTTCTTTACATTTTGGGCACGTATTCTGTTGTTTTTCACCTACATGTTTGGCACACTATTGTTCCCCCCTCTTACCCCAGTTGTATATTTCTCTAACACCTTTTCCCCTAATTCTCTTTCATAATTTTCAACTTGTAATGTAATCTGCTCAAACACCATTGCCCAGGACTTGATCCTCCACTTTAATTCTTCAGAAACTGTACAGATCCATGTAGTATATTTTCCTTAATATGTAATGTCATTTTCTTAAGTCTTCCCCCTTCCCATGGTTTTATATAGAATTTCCCATTCATGAGTGAAAAGTCATTTCTTTAAATACTTAGTTTACCTCCCTAAGAATGAAACAATCACAAGGAAATCACCACAGAAAAAGAGGAACCATTTGCCTTGGGAACAAACTACCCATTGTGCTGATTTAATTTAACAAACTACCCATCAACCTGATTTAAATTGTATCCAATTCTGGAGGATTACTGCCCTCATTCATGTGGTTACATTTCTCAGATTATTTCTTTAAAAATCATGCTATCCATTCAGATTTGGGTATATATTTGAGTTTTAAAGTGATTGCCTATATCTTTTATGTGATATGTAAAAATTCTTAAAACATGGTTATTATATTGTCTTTCAAGAGTTGAGATAAGCATTGCTTTAATTTGGAAATATATGTATATACACATATATACATGTACATACAAAACATATACATGTGTATATGCCTATATATGTATATCTATATACACATACATATACATATACATGTGTGTGTATATATATAAAGGATGGGATTTTGTGCAAAGGAGATGGAACCAAAGGAGGAGAAGGCAGTTGCTGGCAATTGCTGGCAGTTGAAACCAGTAGAGGATTCTGGGGAATTTCTCCCAGGAGGAGGGAGAAGAGAGTTCTTTGGGTGGAGGGTTGGGAGGTGGGGAAGAAGGAGACAACCCAGCTCTGATTCGGGCCAGAGAGCTTGCTGAGGATCTTTCTCTTGCACATTGAAACCCTGATTCCCTGATCACAGCCATTTCATCACAACTCATCCTTCAAGACTATAACCATCTAGTCAGCTAAGATTTGGACTCCACTGGGAGCAATCTCTTAGTCTACTTCACCCATTACCCCTCCTTGCTGAGAGAACCTTTTCAGTCAAAGCTTACAATTACAGGAAAGGATAGAAATAGAAAATAGAAATAGAAATAGAAGGGGAAGGGAAGGGAGAAGCTTAGGAGTTGGAACCACTAGGGTTCCTGCCTAAGTGGTGGACCCCATAGGAACAGGGAAGAGCACACCCCCAAAATCCCCCTGCCCTTCACCCCTTTCCTCAATCCTTTATTTGTGAATAATAAAAGCCATTTAACAGTCAGAGAGCATTCCAGTGTGCCTGAGAGACAACAAAGGCGAGGGTAACCACAGCTTGGTCTGGTTGCCTTCATCTTTGAGCCAGATCACCAGCTGTGAAACTAACCGACCTCCTTATTCAGGATCAGATTGGGGTACCGCCTACCTCCTCTTGTAGGGAAGCTTTTCCCCCAACTCTTGTGGTGTGGCATGACTGTCTAGCTCACCCAGTTTTGGGGTGGCACCCCCTTAAAGTCTCCCAGTGTATATTCAGTCCCAGGAGAGTGCTGGAGGAGAGAGGGAGAGAGTCACCACATAAACCCTCTCTGTCTCTTTCTGTCTCCTCCATCTATCAACATCCATTCCGGGGGAGGGACCCTTTTACTATTACAATATTCATATATATGTACATATGTATGAAACAGCATAGTATAGTAGATTGAGATGGGGCTTGGAAATCATGAGAGTTTGGTTCAAATTCCCTTTTGGCAAAAGCTAATCATTTGACCCTTGGGTAACTTCATCCCTCAGTTCACTAGGCAACTGTCTAAGGCCATAAGCATTAAAGAAGATATTGGCCTTTGCTGCTTGATGGAATTTCTTTACCTCTGAATTTCTATTATCAATGAAACCTCAGGTCAGGTTCCAATTCCTAAATGTATAAATATTTGTTTGAATATTCCATTGAATAGCTCTCCTATGCCATGTTCCAATGCCTTAACCTTTTTTCTCAGAACCTGAGTCTCTCTTCCACTCTTGTGAGCATTTCTTTGTAAAGAAATATTTATTAATTTGGGCATTCCCATCTTCCTTTTGGTTTTTCTCAGTTCATTTATGCGATGAAATCCATATGAAGAGATTTGTTATGAGAAAGAAAGACTGCCTTTGGGGTTTCAAAATTTATTCCCATACAAGACAATGAGAATTTCTCTGGGGTTCCAAAGGTGTGGTTTGGGGCAAGTCAATTTTTCAAAAGTACACAATAGTCAGAAGGAATTTCTAAGAAAATTCCCCCACTCATAAGTAATTTGATTCTGCTTCCTGCTTGGCTTGCTTATATGGGATTGCTCCTACTGGGAATCACCCAAATTTCTCTAGACTCTAAAGAGATGGGAGAGCTTGTATACAGAAGAAAAAGGAGATGGAACTGTGCTTTGTTATTGAGGAAGAGTGAACTGATGAAAAATGTGACTGAATTTGCTTACTAGCCTATGCATACATAAGTTTATCCTCGGCCTGCTGATGGGGTCTAGGTGTCTTAATACTTTGAAATGGGTCATTCATATTTTGCCAGCTAGGGACGAAATGAATCTGATCTAATGGTAACATAAGAATGATGGTGGGAAATTAACATTTTAAATTTAACTTGTTTTGTTATTGCATATTTTGGTTCCAAGCTACCTAAGTAAGTTTCCCAGTCTTCCTTAAACACATTGAAAGACACTACTATTTACCAAAAGTTATGAAAATTCAAATACATTGAATTGGATAGGTGAAGATTTAATTCTATTCAGTCTTTTCTGACTTGCCAATTATATGTAAAACTGTATTTAGTAAACTAAAATGAATAAGAGGCTCTTTGCTCTTAAGGAACTTATAGTCTGATATTGATTGATACGGATAACTAGAATAGAAAATAGCAGTTGACAAAAATAACTATAGATTTATTCTAATTGAGAGGATGAAGAGCTCACTTTTGACTGGGTTGAAGAGGTACAGATTTGCATTATGTAATGCTTCATAGCAGAAGTTGCACCTAAGCTGGATGTTGAAGGACCCACAATATTTCAATAGATGGATTTATAAAATACAGCAAAGTCTGGATGCCAAAGGAATAAATTGAGTTCAGGGAGTATAGCCATATGGTTATATGCTGGGAAGAAATAGAACAAAGATCACCACTGCTATCCTGTTCCTTTGATTCTTTGGTATCATAACCAGTGACACAAGAATAGAAAGAAATTGAAAGGAATTATGTCACTTTACTGAGAGGTCCCAGAACCACACCAAAAGAAAAGCAATTCAAAAGACAAATTAAATGCCTCAAGGCTTTTCTAATGGCTGACTCAAATCTTCATCTCAAAAGAGAAGAAATGGCCCCAGGCAATCAGGTTGTCAGAGCTGAAACTTTTGCATGTACAGCAACAGCTTAGGGGAAAAAACTTTCTTCCAGTTGAACACTAGCAGAGAAGAGTGGTGAGAAAGAAACTGCTTCATAGCTGAAGACCAGTCAGTGAAAACAGTGAACAAGAGAGGAAGTACCTCAGCAGAGATACCCAGGCAAGTAACTACAACTGACTAGTGGGATGTCCTCACTGAATTCCTATGTTCTTCTACTGCACGCCCAAAGAACCGGAAACCAGAAACCCATTGGAATCACGGGAAATGTAGTCTGATAGTCCCCACGTGTCCATAGAAAATGTGTAACATACTTTTAAATGGCATGTCCCCAATTCCAAATATACATTTCCCCCTGAGATCCAGCAAAAAAAAAAAAAAAAAAAAAAAAGGTGCTGGCCCTCTTTTCTTCGCTGCATCTGTAAACATAGACAATTTCTAAATTTCGGGAATTTGGGGGATAAAAGAAATGGATAAACAAATAGATAAACTAGCCGCATTGACAAAAAACCAATTTGGGGGCAGTCCCCTATTGGCATAATAGAGTACATTCAAAACAAATTGCATTCAGCTCGTTTAACTCCCCATAGTTCAAAATCAACAGCACCCAAAGTTCAGTTTTGGTCTTCATGATCCAGTGAAGGGTCTTTAGGCATCTTTTGGTGCCTTCATCAAACAGGTCCGTCATCTGGATTCTGGGGAGATGGCAAAATCCTTATCCTGAAATTATTCTCAAAAGAATTTAAACTTAACATTATAGATTATAAAACATACATTTCCTTCTAAAAATCATACATTTCCCCCTGAAATTACTCCTAAAAGAGTTAGATATACATATATTTTTACATTTTCTATTTTTTTTAAAACTTAATACACATCCCACCCCCCTGAGGAAAATTCTAAACACACCTTTTTTCTTGAAAAGGGTACCTCAGGTCAGCTAAGGATGAGTGGCTGAGTCACGGGGGTTGTATGAAATCATTTGGCAAAATAAAAAGAATAAAATTCAAGAAAAAAGAAGGAAAAATTAACTTGTGAATGAATTGTAAAATGTGCAAAAAATGTAGGGAAAATAAACTTATAACAGGCCTTTGAATCAAGGCCCAATGAAAGTGATTTAAGCAGTTTGCTATTACCCATTCAGGGCCTGGACTTAAGGGAAACGTCTCTCTCTGATCTGATTTGCCATCAACTTTTCAGGGAAGTGAGCCAAATAAATAACCAACCTTAGGTGCTGGCCTAGGAATTCAAGTTGAGGGGACCCACGTCCTCTAAAGTTTTAGAAAAGACTAGGACTCCAGGACTCAAACCCCAATTTCAAGCCCTAAAGGATTGCCATAGACTTCTGCCATCCATGCAGATATTTAGTCAAGTCTCTGTAACCTTGTGCTTTCTTAGCACTATTAACGGCTCCCCACGTGTCCATAGAAAATTTGTAACATACTTTTAAATGGCATCTCCCTAATTCCAAATATACATGGGAAAGTATATCCTTATGTGAATAGAGGATCATTATAATCATTCATCTTGCTATGCTTATTAATTAAATGGCTCCTGCTTAGAACAAATATATCCTCTGGTTGACTGGCTAACACACACACACAAAAAAAAACAACCCACTCCCCCACTTCAATCCCCCACCCCCACCCCCCATAACTATACAATGATGGAAGTCTCTGAGGTAGGGTTTTGAGCAGATGCAGGCCTGTATAATGCCATTAACCTGAAGCAACTTTCTGGTGGCCCAAAATGCAAAGGGCTCCCCAGGTGCTGCCTACATAAAAACAGGCCTTGGGACATGGGAAAGCACCAGATGGCTCAGGGAAAAGAAAACAGTACAGGCTTATTGGAGCAGAGGGCTCTGGGAAAAGAGTGGCATAATGTAAGACCAGAAAGACTGGTAGAGAGGCTAGAATACCAGGGTATGAAGTCTGGAATGTATTTGTTTAACACTGGGGAGACATTGAAATGTTTCTTTGCAGAGAGTGATGTGATTTTTTTTAAATAGTGTCAAATATAGATTGGATTAGGAATACTAGTTGGAAGGTTATTGCAAAATTAAAGACAAGAGGAAATAAAGTTTTGAATTAAGATGAGGGAAATGGAGTTGGAAAGAAAGAACCAAGGCAAGAAATATTTGGAGGTTACTCAACAATAACTGTCAAATAATTGGATCTACAAGACAGTGTCAAATATAACTCCAGTGTTTAAGACTCTGGGCTAGTAATGCCATTCCCAGAATTAGGGAAATAAAGACAAGGACTAGATTTGGGGGAAAGATAATTAATTGTTTTTTTTAACAAGTTGAATTTATTGGCATTTTAAGGCCTTTAAGTTGGAATCTTGTCTATTTATGTCTATAGCTATCTAGACTGATTTAGATAGGTATCGTGCTTTTCTTTTTCTCTTGGAAATATCATCTACCTATCTAGATCTTGATTTAGATATAGATTACCACACACACACACACACACACACACACACACACACACACACATATATATATATATATATAAAATCCACATATAATTAATAATTGAGATTTTGGGGACAGATACAAACCCTAAAGAAGAAGCTCTAAATGGAAATGATCAACTCCTTATTTAATGTCCCTCAGTGATTGTTTCAAAACTTAGCTTTCTTTTTAAGCCATCATTATCTCCCCAAACTCTGCCACCTACAACCACATATACACTTAAAACCAATGATTAGCCTTCTGTTTCTATGAAGAGATTAAATTCAACAGACTTAAACTTCCTCAACAACTTTCCTCCATTCTTCAAAAATTCTCAACCATATTAACCATTCTCTCCTACTCTCTGGTCCCAGAAGAATAATCCCTATTCATTACTAAGCAAATCTACCTGTGTCTTTGATTGAATTCATACCTGCCTTCTCTAGAATTTTACTTTAAGAATCATCCCCTTCTCCTATTTCTCTTTATTCTCACCCCCTCCAAGCAATCCTCTATCTCTTCTTGCTCTTTCGTTGCCAGATTTACTGATACAAAGATTTGTCCACACCTTATGCTTTTACTTTCCCAATGACCACTTTCTCTTCAGCCCTCATGGTTAGGCTTCTGCCTACTCACTCTACTCTCTTAAAGGTTGCAACTGGTTTCCTACTAATGAAAAGTAATGGCTATTTCCCCCATTCTCCACCACACCTTAATTACTGGATATTCTTTCCTTACTTGATTTCACACACATAATAATTGATTTTTTATTCATCCTCCCTAAATGGTGCCTTCTTTGGATCCTGAACTTATTCCTTATCCTCTTCCCATTTGTTAATGTAATTCCCAACATTATATCTTTGGCTTTCTTTTCTTCTGAATTTCTTCTTTATAAATTAATTTACTTTTTTGGTACTTATATATAAGCAATAAATCAATCAGCAAGCATTTATATAACACTTATGTCTTAGGAACTATGCTAAATTTTAGGGATACAAATACAAAAGTGAGATTTTAGGGGAGCTTCTAATGTGCAACATGCTTACAGATAAGTAAATATGTGTAGCACTAGAGAATATGTTCTAACTCTTAGGGCAGATCTACCATGGAATGGCTACCACACATTCAAGGTATTTTGTGAGTTCATGACCCCAAATCATAGTTCATTGGCCCATATATAGATCATTGGCCTTTCCCTTATAATATTCAACCAGAGCACAGTTAGTTTAAAAGAAAAACATTTAATGAAAAGTTATGAGAAGTGGCAACAAAATATTTACCCTATCAACCTGGATATACTCTCCCACAAATATACATAGTATCAATAGGAAGAGTGAAAACATGTAGGGAACACATGGTAGAAGAAAAGACAAAGGACCATATATGGTCCTAGAAAAAGGAAAATGTTGATATCATAAGATGATTTCAGTGTATTGTCTCTTCATAAACAGGCCCTGGTTACTACTAGTAACAGTTTCCTCTTGGGCTCTGTATAGCACTTTGTCTTATTTTGCAACTTTCTAATGCATTCAAGTATTAATTGGGTAACGTAGTTTTTCTTTTGTATGAAGTATATACAGCAGAAGCTATATATTCACCATCAGACTTCTGACAGTGTAGACCATGTCTTATTTAAACTTTCCCTCATTCGGTGTTCTAACAAATCAAGTACTTAATAAATTGAATTGAGGGCAAAATCTTGAGTGTCAGAAGAACTTAAAGGTTTTAGTAAAGGAGATCAAGAAAAATCAATCAAAGTGACATAAATAAAGTTAGGAGAAATTGCATTGCATAAACCTCTTGAAGATCCTGAACTCTGAAGATACCTTCTTTAGGAAGTATCTTATACTACTTTGTCAATCTATTCTTTAGTAAACCAATAGATATAAGATCTCATTGGTTTACATACCTATGTACTTGTTTACCCTAGGTAATTCTCATCCATGTTCTACCATAGGTTCTGCAATGAGACTCCATCCAGATGTGCTGAATGCTTTCCTCTAGTTCTTCTCCCTCTATATGATCACTTGTTAATTTTATTTACTCCCACAGTTTAATCATAATTTTGATGATGATTTTCAGATCTATTTGTGTAGCACTAACCTTCCTCCTGACTTCCAAACTGACATTTCCAACTACCTATTAGATATCTGAAACTGGATGTTCCCTAGACATCTTAAACTCAACAAATCCAAAACTGAACTCATTATCTTCCCCCTGTCCTGAATTCTCCTCCTTTCAGAACTTCTTTATATTTCTGTTGAGGGCACCACTGTTCTAGTCACTCAGGCTAGGTTTTATCTATGCCTCCTCACTCTTTCTTACCTTCTATATATGATCTGTTTCCAAATCTTTTGATTTTACTTTTGGAAATCTTGATAGAGGCTCTCATCACCTCATCTCTTAATTGCCATAGCCTGCTTTTTAGTCTATCTACCTTAAGTCTCTCCCCACTCTAGTCCATTCTCCACTCAGTTGTAAAATTAATTACCCTAAAACACAGATCAGATCAGATCATCTCCTACTTCCATTCAGTAAACTCCAGTGGATCCCTATCACTTCCAGATTGAATATAAAATCCTCTCTTTGGCATTCAAAGCCCATCATAACCCAGCACCTTCCTAGCTTTCTAGTCTTCTTATATACCTTCTCACAACCTCTTTCTTTTACTTTTCGATCTAGTGATTCTAGCTTTCTTGTTTCACAAACAAGACACTCCAAATGTTGGCCCAGCCATTTTTTTGGCTGTCCCCCATGCCTGAAATGTTATCCCTCCTCATCTCTGCCTCTTGACTTCCTTGACTTCCTTTAAGTCCCAACTAAAATTTCTTCTCCAAGAAGACTTCCTTTCCTCCTCTTAATGCCTTTCCTCTTTTAATTATTTCTTATTTAAACTGCTGAGGGAGCTAAGTGGTTCAGAAGATAGAACTCTGGGTCTTGAGTTAGGAAGACCTGAATTTAAATTCGGCTTCATACACTTCTAACTGTTTGCCTCTGGGAAAGTTGCTTAACCTTTGTCTGTCATCATGCACCGGAGAAAGAAATGGCAAATCACTCCCCTGTCTTTGCCAAGAAAACTCCATGGACAGTATTGGCATTCTATGGTCCATGGAGTCACAAAGCATCAGATATGACTGAACAACAACAAATTTGTTTGCATATAACTTCTTTGTCCATAATTGTTTGCTTATTGCTTTCCTCATTATACTGTGACCTCCTTGAGGGAGAGAACTATCTTTTGCCTCTTTTTGTATCCTCAGTGCTTAGCAAAGTACTTGGCTGTGGTAGAGGTATTTAATAATTGTTTATTGACTGACTATAGAATCCTGGATAGCAACTCTTTCTGTTGCTTTTGTTCTTACTCCATAACCTACCAGTCTTCTTTTCTGACTATATACTTCCTGAATGAGATTCTTTATATCATTTCTCAAACATGTAGGTCAATCCTGAAGTATCTTGTAGCCTACTTATACCTTCCTTGACTCTTTTTTTTTGTGAAGAAAACTTAATTTGGCTTATGATAGCAAAACCCCTTTGTTTACTCTTGGTTGGAATAACTAGATGGTAAACATTTTCAGGTAGTCTTTTCTCATTTAAATTTTATAACTCCTTCAACATAATTCCCTGAAAAGTAGTTGCTTAACAAATGTTTGCAGTATTATGTCATATATATGTATTATGATAGCCAAGACCCAAGAGGCTGATCACTGTTGGACCTATTTCTTCTGTTTCCAGTATCTCCTTATATGCAGGTATAAGAAACTCCATATACGGAACTTCTCCCCACCAATGCAAATTGACAACTTGCCTATAACTTAGTCTTAGTTTTTGTTGACTATAGGAACTAAGAAGAAAAATTACTTGTTCAAGGTTACCCAACAAGCTTGTTACAGGTAGAACTTGAGTTCAGGTAAGGCACAACTGACTTCCAGAACAACTTTCTCTCCAGTATGTATGGCTAGCTCTTGCCTCTCACATAGAACAGGGATTACTTCACTCTTTGTACTTGTGTTCTAAGTGACTTGTCTAAAGACAAGGAGTGGGTGGGGGAGGGAGAAAACATGAATTGCAAAATATTAGAAAATGAATATTAAAAATTATAATGTAATACATTGATGTAATCTGGAAAAAATAAAAATGAATTGATTGGTACTCAACAACTCTGGAAAATTGAATCCAATCTAGGATTGTATATTATAGTGATGGTTAACTTTTTAGAGATGGAGTTCCAGACCCTGCCCTCACCACACGCTCCCAGACCAAATGCCATGCCTGTCCTCCACTAAGTGCCAGGCATGCCCAGCCCCCCCCTTTTACCCCACACAGGGAAGGGAGAAAGCACTCCCATTGGTTGCTGAGCTGAGGGATAGGTGAAGTGAGGAATGTCCTTAGCAAGTGAAGAGTGGAGGAGGGGAGTGATCTAAGTACTCTGCCACCTGTGAGCTGCCCAGCTTACCCCCTGTGCACTCCATTGGGCTGCTAAAGTAGAGGGGCAGGTGATGTGAAAAAATGTCATCAGGCATAGTGGAGAGGGGGAAGGGAACAGCTCTGCCCAAGTCCCTCTGCCTTTCTAGTAATGAACTCTGGTGGGTGTGGGGTGTGGGGAGGGTGACTGCATGTCTGCAGACAGCACTCTGTGTGCCATCTTTGGCACCCTTGCTATAGGTTCACCATTACTGGTCTATTATATCCATACCTCAATGTTTATCAACGAGCTAACTTTTTCTTATCTAGATGCTTATCAATCAACATTTTAAAAAATTAATCAAACTTTGTGTCTAGGACTGTCTAATTGCTACACATTTTTCTGGGTTTTCCTCAGTCTTATGAGTGAAAACATAGGATGGATGCTAAGGCAACACATGGACATTCATGATTCATTCATCTCTGTCAGGAATCAGCCAACTCAAAGTTAAATATATGAAAAAGCATAGAGGGCCAAAACAAGGGAGTCAAGCTTATCCTTGTTTGCCAGTTTGAGTTTCCTAGAGCTGCTATCCCTGCCAATAGTGAATACACTCAAACTGCTAGAACTGAGCAATACACTGGATTGTGTCAGCAAAAAAATTAACTTGTGCTATAGAGCACTTAGAGCAGCCACTGATCTCTACTTAGTAGAAGGCAGATGTGAGTTACCACACTGCACAGCTCACAGGTCTGACTTCCACAGTGGGCTCACTACTGCCAAAACATTCTGGTGGGCCACAAAAAATATGTCTGGAGTCATGGCATGTGTCTACTATGAAGTACTGGTTGCAGAAAAGATTTCATTAGGATACCTCTCCTTGGGAGCTAGGTTTGTCAAAGCAAAAAATTTACACCTGGAAGGGTTTAGGTTTTATTATGATCTTTTGAGGTGCTAATTCAGTGCTGAGCTTTAGCTATGATAGTACTTCCCCTTAAACCCCAAACATGAATTAGTGTTAGAAATTAGGACTAGAACATGGTTGACTTTGATAGTTTCCTGGAAATGTTTATACGCAAGTCCTATACTTTCTTTTGAACACATGCTTCCAGTGATAACCATATGATAGACTGGCATTCCCCTATTTTCCCAACTGAGTACATTCTTTTGGACTGGACTCCATCATACCCCCAGGAAACTCATCATCCTGTGAGACTAAATCATTTTTGAACCACTACCTCATTGGTACCCTCAGTTTCTTCTACCCATCTGATTGGAGGATTGCTGAACAGTGAGGTAAAGAACTCTTCCCCAAATTTCCATTTAAAGAGAGCTCCTAGGCCAAATATCACTGCATTTCCTAACTAACTATACTCCTTTGGACTAGACTAGATCATGCCCTGTGTTAATATATTGAATTTTCTCCCTCCCTAACCTTTTCAGCCTTCTTTGTGTGCTTTCTTTCCCCATTGGGTTGGGAGCTCTTTGAGAACAAGGACTGTGTTTGTTTTTCATATTTATATCCTTAGTACTTAGCAAAAGACCTTACGCAAAATGGGCACTTAATAAATTTTTATCAACTTACCAGCATCATGTTTACTTTTAAAAGTCAATGTCAAAAGCTCCAGATGAATCAAAGATAGAGTTGGAATGAAGGTTTGAGTATTAACTAGGGAAATATTGCCTTATTGACAAGCATGACTTCCTTCTGGAAACAACTCAAATAGGTGTCTAAAGGCTCTATATCCTTCAGTAAAAGAAAAGATACAAAACTGTTCATATTTTGGGGAAAGTCATTTGAATTGCAAAGAAATTCTCCTCCAATGAGTCATCATGGCATGTAGGTGATACTTAGTTCTTAAAGCCTGTGCCAATGGAGCACAAGTGCTGGCAAGTTTTACTGAGTTGGAAGGGCTTCAACTATGGGTCTTGTGATGGATTGTATGTATGTGGTTGGAGTACTGGCCTAGCCATATTAGAAGAGGTTCATCACCAGTTGGCTTTACACTGATGAATTTTTCAGGTCTAACAACTCACAAGGCCCTTGATCTGTGTCAGTGCAGAAAGGACTCATACTAATGACATCAAAAGCCCTGGAAGTACTGAATTATTAATGCCTTATCTCCTGACAAAAACATTTCTGAAATCTGGAATATAGCTTGATCAGAGTATCTTAAATAGCTTCCTTTCTTAACTTATCATGTTACTTTCCTAACTTTCTTTATCTAACCCATAGGCAAAATAAAATTTAAAAGTGACAAGACAATAAAAATCAAATATATATATATATATATATATATATATATATATATATATATATCTCCCAGAATTTTCTGTCATATACTACACTAAAAAGATACTCTCTCTCTCTCTCTTTCTCTGTCTCTCTGTTTCTGTCTCTGTCTCTTTCTCTGGTTTTGGCTCTTTCTCTCTCTCTCCATCTCTCTCTCTCTTCCTTTTTCTGTCTTGGTCTCTGTCTATCTTTGCCTATCGATGTCTCTTCAAGTCAGTATTATGGATTGAGACAAGGGTAGCACCTTGGGTTGCCCCATCCCAATATTTTCTCCCATGGAATATCTACCTCAAGTCCTAAGAACTCTCTCAGTCTAAATCAACTTGAACCATAGCTTCAAAGCCCCCTATGAATGTGACTGTGTTTAATAATCAGCTAGAGGACACAATTAGTCTAAGGAAAAATAATTTAATGAAATATAACAATTAACAAAGTAGTTTAAAAAATAACCAAGCTTCCATAAACCTCAGAAAGAATGGACACAGAGAGGGAATACATATTAAGAGACACATTTATAAAAAGAACCTTTTGATTATATAGGAATAGCTAGAACTATAATATCAATTGGATTCTTAGGCTTGGGAAAAACGTATGAGCAGAGGACAAATGTGGAGGGACACTTCATATCATTGAAACTGAAGGCTTGCTGATGTCTTTTAGTGATTGTTCTTATATAGCCTTCTCCACACTCATCTCATAGTCTCTGCTAGGCTAGTTATGTAATCTCCAATGGGTACTGCTCAGTTAAATGGAAAGGCTTGGCCAGATGTTGTTCTCATCTAGTGTCCCAGGGTGCAGCTCTGATGGATGCTGCTACTCTCTGTCTTCTGCTGAATGTCACTCAGCTATAGCCTCTGTCTCCTATAGCCAGCTTTTGGTTCAGTTGAAATTCTTGACTATGGCTTCATTTTTGAGGTACTACAGTTCCACAGAGAGCTGGCCTTAAAGCCAGGAACACCTGGCTTCAAATGCTGTCCCTAACACATCCTCACTGTGTAATCCAGGAGAAATTGGTTAACCTCTCAGGGCTCATTATCTCTATATAAGTTACAAAGAAGGTGCTGACCTGTGTTGATAGTAGATATTTCTTCCCCTAGGCATTCCCTATACCTATGAAATCATAGATATAAGTCTCCATCCCTATTCTTTCCATAGGGAAAAGAAGGAACTGACTTAAAAAAATTTTAGCTTAACTCCCATAAACTTTTTCTAATTGTTTTCAAAAATCATAAATCCTTTCCAAATAATCAGCACAAAAAGACTTCACTCAAATTCTCCTACTTTTTCCCCCTCAAAGCCTTAGCTTTGAAGATTCTCATTTCTGAAAAATTGGATTTTTCCCACTAGGAAATAGCATTAGGCATAATCATTTCTTGGGACTTCTCTTTCTGATCTAGGTTCCTGTGTTATATATTTCACCTTTGCTTATGGTGAGCGTTTCATATGCTTCCCAATTTTAACTTCTGAAGGCTAGAGTTTGAACTGAGGATGGTAATTTACCCCTTAGATTTGAGTTTTCCATCTCTATGGTGATCCCATATAAATAAGTGAATAGGGAAAAAAAGACACTGAGAAAAACTAATCCTAATGCAAAAATTATTTGTCTCTTAGCTTCTCTGGATCTCAGTTTTTCATCTGTAAAATGAATTTAATAATAGCACTTATTTCACAGGATTATTGTGAAGATTGAATGAGATAACATGGAAAGAATTTCAGAAGCTTTAAAATGCTCTACAATCAATTGTTATCATTATTATAATTAATGTCATTCTACCTACTTAACTGCACTCTTAACCTTATTGTTTGCAAATGTCGCCAATAGAAAGCCTCAGAAGGACTTTGAGATATAGCCTTATACTAATAAAATTAAATTTAACTGAAATAAATGTCAAGTCCTACCCCTTGGACCAAGAAATCAACTAAGCAAGTACTAGATAGTTGAAGCATAGTTTGATAATAATTTACCTATAAAGTCCTGGAAAGATGACAATTTCAAGTAAATAGCGAAAGATCATCACAATTGAAAGATGTGATTATAGGCTAGTTTAATAGAAGTATAGTGCCCAGAATAAGGATGATAATAGTTCTACTTAAGACCCTGTTCAGCTTAGATTTGGAGTATATTGGAAACTAGATTAGGAATACACTGACAGTCTTGAGTGTGACTAGAGAAAGGTGACAAAGATAGCAAGAAGGCATGAAACTAAATAATATGAAGATTGTTTTAAGAAATTTGACTATTCTGGAGAAGAGAAGCATCATGGAGGAAGTGCTTTTTGAGTTTCTGCTGGTCTGTTACAGGGAAGAGGAATTATACTCATTCCATTTATCCCCAGATGACAGAACTGGTATTATTGAGTGGAAGCACACAAGAGGCAAAACATTTCCTCAGAATTAAGAATTTCCTAATAATGGAATAATCTTTCTTAGGAGATAATAAATTTCCTATGATGAAACCTCTCCAAACAGTGATTAAACATTGCTAAAAGTTTAAGCTTTACTATGTTCAGACTGCAATAAAACCTTTGGGACACTTACTGGATGTTTGACTCTAGGCAAGTTTAACTTCTGATTGAATGATAAAAGGATACACTGGATCCAATAGAGAAGAAATGACTAACCAGTGGTATCTGCCAAGAAAAACTTCTGGATAGCTTTGGTCCATGGAGTCATAAAGAGTCAAACATGACTGAACAACTGAACAACAATGATAGTAGCTCAGACTGCAGTATTAGCAATAAATTAAAAGTATAGACATGTGGGGGCAGCTAGGTGATTGAGAACCAGGCCGAGAGATGAGAGGTGCTGGGTTCAAATTTGGCTTCATCTGCATAACCCTGAGCAAGTCCTTTAACCTCCATTGCTCAGCTCTTACTACTCTTCTGCCTTGGAACCAATGCAGAGTTTTTATTCTAAGACGGAAAGTAAGGTTTAAAAAAAGTGTAGACAGTTAGCTAACCTTTAAATAGCTCTTAAAGATTAGAAAAGTGCTTTTCATTGTTATTTCATGTGATTCTCACAAAAGCCCTGTGAAGTAGATACCATTATTATGCCCATTTTACTAATGAGAGGACTGAGGCTAACAGAGTTTAAAAGGCTGGCCCAAGGTCCCACAACTTTGGCTAAGGATTTAAAATCCAGTCTTATGAACTCTAAGTCCAGCCTTCTATATACAATACCATCTAGTTTGCCTTCTTTTTTTTACCTTTTGGTACTTAAAGACCTTCCCCAACCCTTTTTGAACATTTATTGAGCACTTAAGTCTTTTTAAATTATATTTTCTCAAGTTACATGTAAATTTTTTTAATATTTATTTTTTTTAAATTCTGAGTTCCAAATTCTTTCCCTTCTTTTCCCCACTCTCTCCCTTATTGCTTCCCATTCTGTCCTCTCCCTGAGATAGTGAGAAATCTGAAATAGGTTTTACACGTGCTATCATGTAAAACTTTTTTTTCATATTTTGTAGAAGAGATTTCAAACAAAAAAAAGAAGAAAATGAAAAATAGCATGTTTTTGGTCTGCATACAGACACCCTCAGTTCTTTCTCTGAAGGCAGATGACATTTTTCATGATGAATTTCTAGAATTGTCTTGGATTGCTTATAGTTGACAATAACAAGGTCATTCACAATTGTTCTTAAAAAAATATTGCTGTTACTGTATACAATGTTACTCTGGTTCTTGACATTGCATTAGTTCATCTAAGTCTTCCAGGTTTTTCCAAAATCATCCTGCTCATCATTTGTGCTTATTATAGGAACGTTGTGGTCTAGTCACTTTTTGTTTCCAGAGAATTTTCATTAGTTGGGGGAAATCTTGATTTTGAATTTGCCTTCCTTTTGAAAATGTTGTTAACCACTCCTTTTGAGGGGAAAGAGATAATGTCTCACATTCCTAGTGCTTTAAGGTTTACAAAATGCCATCTTCACAAATATTTTTGAGGTAGGTAGAGCAAATGTTCAGATGTATTAGAATTATCGATATTTGATGCTATTTTTGTGTAAAATATAGCAACTGCTTCTAGCCCAATGGAAATATGTGATGTGAACTTGAATGATACAATTGCTTCATATGATTCATATTAATCTGGGACCCATCTGTAATTCCAAATTGCTTTCCAAAGTGATTTGAACTATTTACAATTCCACCAATACTATAATGTGCCTATTTTCCCATAGTACATCTAACAATTTTCTTTTTCTTTTTTTGTCATCTCTATAAATCTAGTGAGTTTGAGACAGATTTCAGAAATTCTTTGTTTGCATTTCCCTAATTATTATTGATCTGGAGTATTTTTCTCTCATAATTACAGCTAGTCTGAGTTTTTTCCTTCAGAACTGCCTATTCACATCC
This sequence comes from Gracilinanus agilis, assembly GCF_016433145.1. NCBI lineage: Eukaryota > Metazoa > Chordata > Mammalia > Didelphimorphia > Didelphidae > Gracilinanus > Gracilinanus agilis. Next base: position 510,884,234 of record NC_058132.1, read on the forward strand.
TTAGATCATTTATTAATTGGGGAATGGCTTGTATTCTTACAAATTTAAGTATATCTTAGAAATAAGACCTTCATCAGAAAAATTTGCTGCAAAGATTTTCTAAGTTTCTTTCTAACTCTAATAAACTACGTCTATGAATCTATAAAGGACAAACAAAGGAAAATTGCTAATCTTTATCGATCAATTCACTCTAGGAAAGTATTAGCCTAGGAAATTATTGACGAAGACAAACGTGGAGGTATTACAGATTACTTTAAGCAAGTCTTGTGGGAAGTTTCTTTTTCTGAAACGGATTCATTTTAGTGTTAAAACACACTATGTCTTGCCAGCATCAACCTGCATCCTGGAGTGACACAGTGCAGAAGTTTTGACAAGGCAATTGTCTTCCTAGGGCAATCATTTTCCATCTAGAGAGCAATACTTTTATGTTTGGCATTGTCACAAAGACTGGAAATATTCTTGTTTGACTGAGCTAGAATGAGTGATTCAGACTCTGAGTAGGTTTAGCTCAGTTTTCAATGGTAGAGGCTAAAAAGAATAAGCCAACTGAATAAGCTAATAGAGCCCCTAGAAACATTTTACACAAGTTGTGTTTATGTAATGAAAAATCACACTTAATAAACCTCTGAGTCTGCTTGTGTGAGGCATTCAAGTATGAGCGAGTATTGTTAGGAAGCAGGAAGTTTAGGCTTGAGTTTTGACTCTGCCTCTAACTAGTTTTATATGGTCTGGGAAAAATCATTTTCCCTTTCTGGGATTGTTTCCTCATTCATAAATGAAGAGATTAGACTAGATAATAATAATAATAGCTGACATTTGCATCATCCTTTAAAGTTTGCATAACACCTGACACATAATCTCATTTGATCTTCACTTCATTAGGAAGTGGCAGAGCCCAGATTCCTGAGGATAGAAAGAAAGACAAAAAACAAACAGTCCCTGCTCTCAAGGAGATGGCAGTTACAGGGAGGAGATATTGGAAATAGTCTCAGAGAGAAAGAATTTAGGTTGAAGAGGACTGGGGAAAAGCTTCTTGCATAAGGTAAGACTTTAGTTGAGACTTAAAAGAAGCTAAGAGTGGAGATGAGGACGAACATTCTAGGTCAGGGGGACAGATAATGAAAATGTTCAGCTGGAAGATAGAGAACTTTTTTCAAAGAACGTCAAGAAAGTGAGTGTCAATGGATTGAGAAACAATAAAGAAGGAAGAGGACTGGAAGACTTGAAAGAAAGGAGGGGGAAGATTTTTTTTAAAACCCTTAACTTCTGTGTATTGGCTCATAGGTGGAAGAGTGGTAAGGGTGGGCAATGGGGGTCAAGTGACTTGCTCAGGGTCACACAGCTGGGAAGTGTCTGAGGCTGGATTTGAACCTAGGACCTCCCGTCTCTAGGCCTGACTCTCAATCCACTGAGCTACCCAGCTGCCCCCAAGGGGAAGATTTTTTAAAAATCAAATAAAATATTTTATATTTGAATCTGAAGGTCATGGGAATTTATTCAATGGGAGATGGTGGAGGTGGTGGTGGTGATACAGTCAAACTTGTATTTTAGGAAAATCAATTTGACTGCTAAGTGGAGGATGAACTTGGGGAGAGGGGCTTGAGAAAGGACAACAACCAATAAGTTATTGAAATAGTTCATACATGAGATGATAAGACCCTGTACCATGACCATGGCAGTGTGAGAAGAGAGAAGGGAAAAGAGAAATATTACAAAATAAAAGCAACAGGAATAGGCAATTGATTGAGTGTGCAGGAGAGAGATGGAGATAAAGAGTAAGGAGCTGACCTGACATTTAGATTGTGTGCCTGGGCAGGAGGATAGTGGTACTCTCAAGATTAACAGGGAAACTAGATCAGGAAGAAGGTTTCTGGGAAAGATGAGTCAGTTTTAAGGAACACCCAGTTTGAGTTGACTAAAAGACATTTGGAAATGTAAATCTGGAGGTCAGGAGAAAGATTAGGGCTAGACAAATAGATCTGAGAGTCATTAGGATACAGGAGAGAAGTGAAATCATGGGAGCTGATAAAATGACAAGTGAAATAGTCTACAGAGATCAAAAGAGAGGGTCTAAATTGGAGGATTCTCATGAAATTGAACATTGCCATTAAAACAACCAAAAACCAGACCCAAAACACAATTTAACTGATAAATAGTTAATCAATTGGTCTGTCAATCAGATAGTTTTTATTAAGCACCTACTATGTGCCAGGCACTGTGCTAAGCACCAGGGACAAAAAGGAAGGGGAAAAATAGCCCTTTCTCTCAAGAAGCTCACAGTGTAGTAGTTTGTGTACATTTAGTCTTATTCCTGAGCAATAGCCTATATATTGAGCAAGGAAAGTAAAAAAAGCTTGAGGGGGAAAGAAAAGAAATTCAAAGAAATTCACCAAAATGATGAAGAGAGAGTGAGAAATGATGACTTTATAAGTGAAAGAGGTGTTTCTGTAACACCTCTCATCAAACTAGGACAGGAAATGTTGCCTTCTTTGATGTCACTTAGGCTCTGGTACTAAGAAATGGAATCTGGGACAGATTGATAACATCTGTTCCTCTATTTCTGAGCAGCACATCTTACTTGCTTATGACTGAAATGATTGTATTGAACAGAAATCAATCTGTCAATATGCTCTTATTTTTTTCCACCTGCAAGAAGCTCAGCTCCTGTCACAAAGTCAAAGACAACAATGGATGCCTCTTGGAATTTAGCCCCTACGGGAAGCATAGATTTTGGAAGTGGCACCTTTTAGGGAGATATAATCATTACTTGTTAGCTTTGTCTGACCTTGGGATGTCAGGGAAGGAAATATTACTTTGATGAGTAGGACTCTTCTTAATATCCTTTTCCCAGGACCAGAAGTCAACTCTGGAGGTAAGGTCAAACACTGAGATCCATTCAACTTCATGCTGTGTAGAAGAATATGAATTTTTTTTAATGAGAGGGACACTACAGATGACAGGTCAGCAGCCTACAGTGTTACCTTCTCAGAGTAACCTTCAAAGAACACTGTGATTGACAGTTAGCCTACCTAGACAAATATATCATTCAATAATTATTTTGTCTCCTGAGGGTTTGGAGAGCACAGGAAATACATGAGTAACTTGACTCAGATTCAGAATTTTATTAAGGCAAAATGGAGCCTACATCCCATATTCTTTTTCTACGCTTCTCCTTACCCTCTGGAAGCTCACTTCATTTTCTTAAAAAGAGGATAGGGAAAACATATTTTTCAGACTATCAGATATCCTAGTCAAGCTCAATAAACTGAATTGTTAGAAGCTTTTAGATTTATAGAAATAGAATTGTGTGGGGGGAGGAAATACACTAAAAAAGATAATAATGATTTTGAGGAAAGGAACTTTAATTGAAGGAGAAAAAAGAGAAGAGATTATTTGGGATGATTTAAGAACATATTGGCTTTTAATTTGAAATGAGAAATTTACCTTACTGTTTTACTGCTAATGATTAAGCATCACTAGGAAAAACTCTGTTTCTATGGCAAATGCATCTCTCTGAAAAGAAACATCTAAATTGGTGTGACTTAGAGAAAACATGGCACTAACTCATGAACACATGGACAAAATTGTCATTTGGCCCATAATGCTTAAAGTGGGAAATGATATAACAAAAGAAATCCTGTATTTATTGATTTAAATCACCTAGGTAGTTAGGCTTTAGATGAACCCAGAGGAATTTTAAGTCCAGTCTCAGTATAGAGTCTAGTCACGGAGAGTAGTCAAGGACATTCAGGAAAAAAACAAACAAACTAAATTACAACAAAATGTTTAAATAGAAGGCAAAGTTGTCAGAAGAAAAGTTATAATAATAATAACATGCATAGGGCTTAAATTTTTACAGAACATTTTACATATGTATTCTATTTGAGCTACAGAACCACTTTAGTGAGATTGGCACTACAAATATTCTGCCTATTTTATAGGAGAAGATGCTCAGGCCCAGAGTATATATGTGACTTTTAGATGGTCATACGCCTATGAAGTATTAGAGATGAGATTAGAAAACAGAGACTCTCTAGTTGCTATTTCAGCTTGTATTTCCATGATGAGGCAAAACACATAATTAATTGCCAAGTAGATTATTCAGATACTAACTCTTGTAGGAATTCAGAGAAGAGAGAGATAGATCATTGTAGGCTGGTTCCACCAAGAAAGGCTTTGAAGGATAACAGAGTAAGTAAATGATGAATAAACTGTAGAGGACCTTGGATGTCAGGCTAAGAAATTTGAAAGAATATCCTGTTTATTCCTGTTTAGGAGCCTCAGTCTCACCTGTCCTTTTCCTCTTTGTAATGATAAAACTATGTCCAGTTACAGAAAGTACCTTTTTTAAAATTATTGTCTAGAGCTGTCTTTCCTTTTTGTCAAATGTATTGAAAATGTTTATGTATGTTCTCCTTAATTATGTTGAAAACCAAGAATGAGCTTTACAGAACTTTCTACATTTTATACCCCGAGCACAAGAGCAATAGCAAGGGGAGGGCAACTGGATCTTTGCCACAGGGCAGAAAATTTTCAAGTCTTTCAAATTTAGCACATATATAGAAAAGTAGGAAAAAAAGTGGGAGGAGTAGTAATTCAGATACTTTCTAAGGAGAAGGGAAGAGAATGCTTTGGTTCTGGGCAGCTGTCAGGATAAGGAATCAATAAACTATTGCCTTTCCCATCTCTTCCCCTAATGTCCTCTTTTTTCTGTCATTGAGAGGAAGACTTCTCTTCAACCAAGTTCTTTATATGCAACAACATTACCTTCCAGTGAAGTTTAATTGTAATTCTGGGATTACCTTATTTACCAGTTGTTGTGGATCAGATTCTAGGACCCCAAATCCCTTGGGTTGGATATTATGATCTCCAAGGTTCCAACTCAAAATAGTAACTAATTCTCCTTCCGACTGAGCTTGACTTAGTTGTTTTATGTAATATTTTTACTTTGTGAATTACATAGCTTTTCTGAGATACATTTTGTGCTGTTCAACTTCAGCATTGGTAGCTACTAGCACCAAAATTACTAGTTATAGCACCGTCTAGAGTTTAATAAATTAATTCCAAAGTGCTCATCTATTAATAGAAACATTAATGAGAAACAGACTGTTGCCATAGCAGTTTGCCAAGAAAGATGGCCATTAGATCTTTCTAACAAGAGGAATGACAGAGGCTGGAAGATTTCACACTTCCATTGAGCATGGAATGCAAAGGAAATGTTATACTACCAGAAAACATGCCCTCAGGAGAGAGATCATCTATTTAAGGTTCAAAAGAGTCCTGGTATTTGGCTATACCCTGCTGAGGGACACCAAGCTGTTGTCTTGACATTCATTATAGAACATTTTATTATCTTTCAGTAGGGTCTCTGCACGAAAATCACAATGATGTCCTAGAGAAAAGATTTAGGGAAGGAATAATCATTATCTTTAACTATTTGAGGATTATAGTAAATAATGGAATTTTTCTCCTCAGGGATTCAACATAGTTTTGAATTTCAAGAACAAGAGCGAAGGTGGAAAAGACTGATTCTTTGGTGGTAGTCTATGCTCGAGGTTTGCACAATGGACAGGGCAGTGAGTTAAGTAAGTGAGAATCATCAAACTATTACTAAATTCTGAATTATAGTGAATGACCATATCATGGTTCAAACAGGCCAGAAAGCCCACTGTAGTGACAGATATGCTGGGGTGTGAATTAGGACTGGTTTAATGGTCTGTGACACACACCAGTGAGGACAGACAACTAATATGGATATAGAGATGTGGAACATAAGAAGCCTTCTTATATCTTATCCCCCGCCTATGACTCTGTGATGTAGTGACATTGGCCTCCTTACTTATTATTCCTTATACAAGACACTTCATCTACAGACTTGGATGTTCCTCAGGCTGTGTATACTTTTCCTCCTCATATCCACCTCCTGGCTTCCCTGGGCTTCTTTCAAGTCCTAGCTAAAATCTTATCTTCTAATAGAAGCTTTTCTTGATTCCCCCTTGATGCTAGTGCCTTTCATCTATTGGATATTTCTAATTTATCCTGAATATACCTTATTTGTATAAATTTTGCTTTCATGTTGTCTCCTTTCTTCAACAGTGAGCTTCTTGCAAGCAGGGGTTGTTTTTTGCCTTTCTTTGAACCTCCAGTCCTTAGAATAGCACATGGCACCCCATAACCTGGTAAATAGGAAGGGGCAATAATGAAGTTCATCTTGCTTAGTAAATAAGGACTAGTTTAGAATAGGAGTTTTTGCTAATGACATAGCACTAAATACATGACTGCCCACAATCATCCAAGGAGTAAAGAGAGATTGAGAGTTTTGATAGGCCACCTCCTCATTAGCTATTTGCCATTTAGAGATGTCTTGAGATGTCCAAGGGAAGGACCGAATAATGAACTCTATGAATGTCTATTCATGGATCTGTGCAAGGGGACTCCAGGGCCTTTGATCACAGAGAGAAATTACTGACCAATTAACTTTTTGGTTAATGCTAACTGAGTCAATAAATTTACATTCTTACCTAGAAGCCAGTCTCTTGGAATTTTTAATGATCACATTGATTAAGATATAAAAAAGATTCTGGGAAAGAGCAGTGCCATTAGACTAGGAGTGAGTATAAGGACAATGCACCAAGATTGTTATGAAGTAGACCTAGATCCTAATGTAATATCTCCAAAAATTCAACATAAAGAAGGGTACACGATAATTTAAAAAATAGATTAGGTAAATAGAATATAAGTTCCATGAGGGAAAGGACTATTTTATTTTTTGTCTTTCTATCTCCACCCCTGGCACAGTGCCTAGTACATACTAAGTGCCTAATAATTGTTTTTTTATTGACTGAAGTTTGCAATGTCAAGGAAGTCGATATGGCTGAAGAATATCTATCCTAAATTATTAGAAACAGAGGGACAATTGCATCTCATTGATCCAAAACTGATACTTGTAAGCAAGAAGAAAGCTATCTCATTTATTTTCCAGTTAGTTAGGAGAAGGTTCAGTTTCCATGGGAAAGTGAAGCTAGAGTGGATGGGTCAAATTTAAGGGAAAATCGGGTTTAGTTAAAGTGGATTTGGTGGCAGGAGGTGAGTAGAAATGAGATAGATATCATTATGAAATGGTAAACCCAATTGTCCAAAAAGCATAAACCACAGCTTTGAGCAGTAAAAATAATGAGGATGAAGACCTCAGAAGTAAAAAGTGTCCCAGGCTTATCACTTATAGAAATGAATAATGATCAAGGCATTTGTTCAGAGAGGAGAAAAAAATGCTTAAACCCCATAGATATTTACAACCCTCTACATATGGAATCTCTTTGAGAGGGAGAAAAACAGCCCAACATCTCTGAAGCAATTAAATATTGATAATGTGGACAGTAGCCTTCCCTTTTAAATCCCTGGTGGAAATGCCTAGAAACAAAGAGCTAGTGACAGGCTCTAGTTAGTTCCTGACCAAACAAGCCAGATAACACTGAAAACAGCAATTCTCACTAATCTAGGCTTTCTCCTGTTTATTCTAAATGCTCTCTCTTTGTTACAGCCTTATATTGTGATACTGAAATTGAAAGGATTTGGCAGTTTCAATAAGGAATAAGATACCAAATATGTGACTTTAGATATATTCATTTAAATCTTCAGTCCAAATAAAATAAAGACTATATCTATGCCTGTGGAATGGGACTGATATATGGTGGGTCAGGCCATCCTGGTCATCTTTACAATTGATGCAGATTGCCCAGTATGGTTGATCTGGCTGTAATGATTAGTTTTGAATTTGAAGAAGACTGCACTAATAAGACTGACCTTTCTGCTGTCTGGCTCAATATAGGTATATCCTAAACCAGTGGTTCCCAAACTTTTTTGGCCTACCACCCCATTTCCAGAAAAAATATTACTTAGCCCCCTGGAAATTAATTTTTTTTAAATTTTAATAGCAATTAATAGGAAAGATAAATGCCCCTGTGGCCATCACCACCTCCCTGGATCGCTGCAGCACCCACCAGGGGGCAGTAGCGCCCACTTTGGGAATCACTGGCCAAAACCTAAAGTTATGATTAATTAAAATACTCCTCCCCATTACCAGTCATTTAGAAGGGTCAAATGAAGGCAACTAGGTGGCTCAGTGGATAGAGCACTGGACCTGGAGTCAGGAAGACCCAAGTTTAAATATGACCTCAAATGCATGCTAGCTGAGTGACCTTGGTCAAATCACTTAACCTCTGTTTGGCTTAATCCACTGGAAAAAGAAATGGCAAACCAAAACCAAAACAAACCAAAACAAACCAAAACAAAACAAAACAAAACAAAACAAAACAAAACAAAACAAAACCATGGACAATGTGTTCCACAACATCACAAGGAGTCAGATATGACTGAAAAAACAAATAAACAATCCATGCTTTTTTAGAAAAGAGTCATTAAAAGTCAACAACATGGTGCATGTAGTTATTCTGAGTTAAGAATAAGGATAATGAATGGATATGTGAGTTCCCTAGTATAAGGAACTTGCATGTAAAGAAAGTCCCTCTACTGATGCAGAAGGGTACTTTCTCTGCAATTACAGTTTTAGGGTTGTCTAAGGACTGAGAGATTAAAGACTTGCCCAAGGACAGGTAGCCATTCCACATCAAAGGCCTAATTTGCTCCTAGATCTCTTTCATTCTGCATTCAGCTCACTTTCTACTGTTATTCTGTCTCTCTGAGTTAAGAATATTCAGTTTACAAACATCCATTTGCACAGTGCTTCTCTTTCCTTGGGGTGATCTTTCCTACATCTTCCTACAGTTCTTTTATAGGAACATAACATCACAATGTTAGGGAGCCTTTGCTCTACCTCAAATGATGGAGAGGATTCTTAATAATGTGGGTATTTAGCTCTATTTATAACTGTTTCTTATTGTTGTGCTTCAAAGAACTATTTCCAAATTGTACCTCAACTGGATTTGAAACCACTTTTACTAACACTAGAAAAAGGGATCTTAATTTGGGGTCCCTGACCTTAAGAAAATGTTTGTTAACAGTATTTCAATATAAATTATTTCCTTTGAGGTCTCATTTATTCTATTTTATTCACTTAAAAACCTTAGTCTGAGAAGGGATCCAGAGACTTCATTATACCAGTAAAGAAGTTCATGACACAAATAAGATTTAGAACCCTTAAACGAGAGAGATGAAGATGCAGGTGGTTCTGGGAACACAAATTCAAAAGTCTCTGCCCATAAGGAGCTTGGAGGCGACAGGGAAATACAATATAATATTCATTCACTCAATCAATCAACCACCAAAAATGTATTCTATTATTTGCCAGGCAATGTGCTAGTTTCTAGGGATGCAAAAACATTAATTAAATAGTCTTTAACCTCAGGGAGCTTTGACAAGAAGAAGATAACATTGTACATTTGTAAGTATATACATAATACTTAGAAAATAAAGCCAAGATAATTCTGGAGGGAGAAAGGAGACACTAACAACTAGGAATTTAAGATATGATCCATAATGTGAAAGACACCAGCTACATTATGAGAGTAACCAAAAGCAGTTATACAAAATTATTGTTCTTAGGTGCTTGTGGGCTATTTACGGTTATATGACGGAGAAATACAAATTGATGCTATAAGTAACCAGTTGCCAAAGTCCACTACTGCCTAAAAGAGCCTTTGAAAATTGGCATCTTCTACTAGGAGTTAGGTTACCATTGGGAGCAAAAGCAGACAGTGCCAAGCTAAGGACCTCTTATTGTTCAGAGTTTTCAGCTCCAATCTTCATGCCAGGGTCATTAACCCTTGGGAGAGAAGATGATCAAACTCTAATTACTCAAGGAAAGGCAGACTTTGTATTCTTCTGTTATGTTACTCAATAGGATGAAAATTCAATTTACCTTGAGAAAACCTACTAGGATTTGAAGGCAGGAAGCTTTGGATGGAAGTTCAAACCAATTGCAGAGAATTGAAAGAGTAATGTGGCATTCAGATTTCCCACTGGGAGTATGTGGTAAAGGAAAAGAGGGTTATTACACTAACAATTGCTAGTGCAAAGAAATAAAAAAAAATAGTTGTCTCTAAGTCAGGATCAATAATTACCTCATTGGCTGGTGGTCTGAAGTTGTTTACAAATTACATCAAAACCTCAGGAAAAACAATTCAGTTATAAGAGTACCATTAATATAAATCACGTATACTAAATTTGATCATGTGAAACATGGAAACATATTAAAGGGCATAATATTTTGCAAAATATGTTAGAGAAATGTTGATAAAGAGCATGATTTCATTTATAAAAACTGACAATGAAAACTTTCATGTTTATGTCATCTCTGAGTAGTTTTAAAAATTATTGTAACATCATTTATATTGAAAACTTGGGAAATATAATCAGGCATCCCAGATAATAGTTTTTGAGATTAGTACTAATCAAGAAAGGATGATGGATCTAGGATAATAAAAAAGCATAATCAGGTAATAATCAACCAACATCCATTTATTAATGGATAAATTGATGAATGGATATAGTGCTAGGTCTGGCATCAAGAAGACATGAATTCAAATGCACCCTCAGAAATTTATTAGATATGTGACTGGATAAATCACTGTTTGTCTTAATCCATTGGAGAAGAAAATGGCATACCTCTCCATTATCTTTGCCAAGAAAACCTCATGGACAGTATGGTCCAGGGGTTTCATGAAGAATCAGAAATGACTCAATGACATCAACATTGTATTGCTAGGTTCTGGGAATAGAAAAATATAATAATGAAGGTGAAATGCCAAGGCACTAAATAGTAATAACCAATTTAGAATTGTATAGAAACTATTAATTATTTTCCCTTATATGCACAAATGAAAAAAATAAAAATAAATATAAATGTAGGAAATGCTCATTTTAAAGCTAGAAGAGATCTTAGTACAAAGTGATCAATTACATTTTAATGATAAATCAAAGTGAGGAAAAATTAAATGGATATTCCAAGGATATTTAGCTAGGTTGTGGAAAAGCTAGAATTATAATCAAGTTCTCATAATGGTCAGCTCATCATTTTTGTCATTCTACCAACAAGACCATAATTCTCCTGGCCCTACACTAAAGTAGGTAAGAAGCAAATGTTAGGAATTTCTATGGATCTTTAATAATCAGAGTTTATCTGTCCTATCATCTGTCTAGATTGATTTAAGTGTAGGTCTGGCCTTAAAACTATGGCATTGACTCAAGGACCTCTCCAGGTCCCTTTTAGTTCTAACATTTTACCTTATAATATCCCTTAGAGATATCTAGGGAATAGCTGGAGAGGGTGAGATGAAGACCTTTAAATTATCTTCTTCAGAAAAGTAGTGAAAAAGATGAAACTCTCCTTCTATCACCTCAATAGGTTTTCAGACTAGGTTGACTGACCATCTTTCAAACTAGAATTATGTCATTGCTTTATTGGTATTTATTTTTGTACTATTAATTTTATGACTCAAATGAGTTTAATGTACATTTATTTACTGTAACAATATGGGTCCTAATGATTATTTTATCATAATATATTATTAGGGAAGAAATCTACTGCTATTTTGGCAGAGAAAAAAAAAACAAAAGAGAATTTTTTAATTTATTGAGAATGTTTCTTTCCAAGAGACCTTTCCTCATTTCAAAATTATGAATTTTAGAATTGTTTTCCCAGGCAACTCTAATGTCAATCAAGAATGAGACTACATTTTTCATATTATTAAGACTATTTGGAAGATAATCAGTAAAAGTGTTCTTTAGAGCAAAACACCGATTCAAAGGCTCACCTCTCACAATATATTACATGTAAATATGGCAAAGCTCTGGGGATAGTTACCCACCCCCAATTCATACATGGATTCGTGACTCATATAAGTCTCCTGGAGCCAGAAATGATAATTCTGCATGTGAACAGAAAACATTTAACCAGAGAAAGAGTATAGCTGACACTGAATTGGCCTATGAGGTCCATCCTACAAAACATGAACCCAAAGCTTCCCTGTAAAATTCTGGGTACTCCATTGCTATGATGTCTCAGAATTTAGGCATGTAAGAAAAGACAATTTCCCAGTTGAGATTATATAAGGCAAAGTGACCCCAAACTTAAAATGCTTAATGAATATGCATTTACTCCAATCTAGATCTTATGAGATGCAAATGATGTGATTACTTTTATTATTCAATAAGCCAGAAAACACAATTAATTCAAAGTTATAAACATTTAATTAGATACAAAAGTAGCAATGAAACATTTGGGTCCTCATTCATCCAAAAAAAATTAAAACTTTGGAAAAACTCTCCTCCTTTATATGAGGAGGAAGACGCTTTGTTTTTGGTCTTAAAACACTTTTTACTATATTTCTTTTAGAAAGCAAAGTCCTAATACACTCTCCATTGGAAAGAAGATTGGGAAAGTACATGAGTTTTCAGACTTCAGAATGATTCCCCTTCAGACAGAATTTTTTTTTTTTGCCCCAAGAGTCAAATTGTTTGTAATGCAGAACTAGCTTTCAGGCTTGAGTATATCTTTTTAATATCTACTTTTTTTTCATTGAATCCAGGCTCTCTATCAGATGTCTTATTCTGACTAAGGGTTAGACTTTTTGTGGTTTCTTGTTTAATTCCTGATTGTATCCAATTAGCATTTTTTTCAGACAAATAATGAATCTTTATTAAATATATACTTTGTGGCAAGCAAGGTGTTAAAAACAATGGAGATATAAAGGATGGCAAAAAACACGCCTTCTGTCCTCCAGGAGCTCACATACAAATGGTGGAGACAACATGCAAAAAAAATGTACATGCACGATTTATTTAGTGTAAAGATAATCTCAGAGGGAAGGCCTCAGAGCAGTGGGTGAGCGGTCTTAGAAAAGTTTTTGCAGAAATGGGAATCTGATCTGAATGTGGGAGAAAGCCAAGAAAGCCTCAGAATATTGCATACTATCCTAAATTGAATATAAATCACTGAAAAGAGTTTGACCTAAGAATCCAGATATTAAAAAACAAATCACGGTGTTACTCTACTGACTATGATATGTTGTAGGTCACTTAACTGGATCCTTCAGTATATGTGTATGTGTGTATAATACACACACACACACACACACACACACATATATATATATATATATTTTACACATACATATATATCAGATAGATATTGCATATGGACAAGAATTTAGCTTATAACTAAATAGATGAGTAAGTTAGGTTCCACTTTGGAAATAACAAGAGTTTTTAATTATTCCAAGTTGCTCCATGAGAGAAAACAAATCTATCAAATGGGCACCACTATTTTCTGATGGTGTCGCATGCATCAGAATCATGTTATATTAAAAATAAAAATTAAGAATGAACCAAAGATAACGGAGCCTGAACCATTATGGGCATAAGGGAAGTACAGTATATTGCAGGTAATGGAGCGTGTGCATTAAACATGTATACAACAGAATTTAGAAAACAGATGATCAGCATTTGTGCTACATTTGCTTCTTTGTATTATTAAGATCTGCAGAATAACCTCCAGCATATTGAATGGACTCCTTCCCCAAATAACTTCCTTTCCTTGGCCTTTATGGGAGAATGTGGATTGCCACACAAGATTATAAGGTGTGGGTGTATTGTGACCTGAACCATTAAAGGGAGTACCGCATGGATGAGACCACAGATTCCTTAATGTATTTTGTCTCTGGGGATTGGAGTTAGCAAGTGATGAGAAATGAACTAAATAGCTAGTAAAGAATCCAGGAAAAGAACTAGAATTTCTGAATCCTACAGATGTGCTAACATTAGCTGAACCAAGTGTTTGGGGACAGGAATGTGGCTATCACACTACAGATATAGATATAAAATGAAGTCAGCTGGTGCTTTTTTTTGTAAAGTTAATGGTGAGTATTAAATGCAGTTTTCTACTGTGTTGTTACTCTGAATAGTCACTAATCTTGGTTTTAGACACATTCTTCCCCAAATCAGACCATGTTTTTATGCTCAGGTTCCTAGATCTCATAACCCTTGGGCTCATCCTGTTGAATTTTTCTATTGTGTTTCTTTTTGCTCCTTGGAACCCCTAAAATAATAGAATTCATGAAGAATGCCTAGGCATAACCTCATAAGAGTTGTGGGAAGAGAGGAACTTAAGTTAGAAGACCAGGGCTCAAATTCTGGTTTCCATAATTTATCAACTAGCTTAGTGAGGCTGATTTAACTTCTCTAAGTAATATTTCTATAAAATCGGAGTTAATAATGCTAGTCCTACTTATCTTACAGGTTTGCTGTGAAGAGAATATGAGATAATGAACCTAAAGCATTTTGGCAATAAAAATACTATGAAATGACTATGAATCAAAAATTAATTTCTCAATAACCATATACTACAAAACTTTGCAGACTGTAACCAATTCCATTCAGTTCTCCAATTATAGGTTTAATAGCTCAATTACATTAATTTCAGTTTCACTCAATCTTAAAAATGTTTTGGTACTGCTAAAACTACCAAATTAAATCAATATATAAAAATAAACAAATCATTAGGTCAAAAGAATAGAACAAGCCAGGTGTGTACCAGGTTCAATAGCTAAGTCAATTCTATCTCACATGGCTAATGACAAATCATATTACGGTACAGAAGGATTTTTGCCATTGGAAATGAAATCACTAGAATCAAATATGATTTTTTAGCACAAAAGTTGTGTGGTAAGCACAAAACATCCAATTTTAGGGTTCCTGGTATATACAAAAGAGGAACCTAAATGTTTCTACTCATGGAGAGGACCTACCCTTGATAGATAGAACCACAGACACTTTATACTATATCATCTCACAGTGCTTTCTTTCAAAGCCAATCTGTCTACATTGTTCTTTCCCTATGGCTCTTTACAATGCTATTCCATGTTGGTGTTCAATTGCTTCGCTGCAGCTCTTTTAAACATATGGCAGGTGCAGTGGGTCCTTCTTCTCTTATGATTATTTTCACAGATGCTTCTGGTAGGTTTGGCCTTCTGACCAATATATCATTCTTCTGCACTTCTCCTTTTCTCAAAAGTTAAGCAGTCTTCAAAAGATAATATTTGTTACATTCTTTCCATGAGGAAAATTTTCAAGTGTTTGGATCCTACAGAGTTTTCTCTGAAATTTTGGCTACTGTTATAACCCTCTCCTGCATTAACTTTCCTCTCTTCCCTTGAAGAGCCACTTAGAGTGTTAATTTGCCTTAACTCAACTAAGTCTCTGTTTTCCTCTATCATTGTCTCTCATTTTCCTTCTCTTTTCCATTATTTTGGTAATATACTATGCCTTTCAGTCCAGCAGTGGCCTCTTTCATTCCAGGTTGGTCTTTCTAGCTCTTTATTTTGACTTGGGGAAACTGGCCTGTGTTATGCAAATTACCTCAGGGCTACTTTTTCCAAAAAAATTCTCGAGGCTTTCCAGCACAAACTCAAAAAAGAGAAAAGAAGAGCCCCTTGGAGGGTAGAGATATTTGCCATTGCTATACTTTTATACATGCTTCTTGAACTGATCCTGATTTCATGGCAGAGTGTCCTCCATTGCTTTGCATTCTTATGGAGTGATAAATTATCCCTCTGGTTAAAAGTTCATTTGCTAGAATTTATCTATGAACAAGGAAGACACCCCAGGGACTAGCTGGAGCATACAACACCACAGGTCTCTCAGCTAGGAAATGATGAGAAGTGTTATATATAGATTTAGTCAGTGAACTCACAGATAATGTGTTTTCTGGGGTTTCCTCAGTTCCTATGACAGAGACTTGAATTCAGGGTTGAGGATATTTTCTGACAACCGAATTGGTCAGAGTAGAGTGTTCAGATGGAGCATAGGGACTTTAGGAGATGATGTTGAGAAGATATATTACAGTCATATTATAAACAATACTATTTGAGCTTTATCCTATAAGAACAGGGAGGCATCCAAGGTGCTTGAGCAGAGGAGTAGAATGATGGAAGTTTTTTAAAATAAGATGAATTTAATGGTGCCACACTGAATTGATTAGAATCAAGAGATGTTAGAGTCAAAGAGACCAGTAAGGAGTATATTGTATTGAAAAAAATTTAGGGTGGTAGGAATGGGAATGAAAAAGAAAGAAAAAATTGAAGATATCATAAGGACAGTGACTAGATTTTGTTGCTTTATTCAATACGATTTAAGATGACAATGAGGTTCCATCACTAGAGATTCCTTCAAGTCTAGGTTTCTTAATGTATAATGTGAGGTAAAATATATAAAAATTTAAAAACCATTTTTCCATTTATTCTGTTTTGAAGGATTTTCTAAAAGGTCTACATATCTAGAATAATGAAATAACTATCTGGTTTTCCTAATTTCATCTTTTTCCCCTTCAAACATTCAATAAAGAAATATTAATTATTCCTAGCTTGTGTGACCCTGAGCAAGTCACTTAATCCCTATTGCCTAGCCCTCTAATTACCACTCTTCTGCTTTGGAACCAATACACAATATTGATTGTAAGAGAGAAGATAGGATTTTTTTTAAAGAAACATTAATTAAGAGCTTTTGCCCTATACTATATTCAAGGGATACAAATCTGAAAGTGAGGCAGTCCTGACTCTAAAGGAGCTTCCTTTCTAGTAAAATCCATTCTGCATTATGTCATTAAATTAATATAATGAAATATCAGGTCTTTCATTTTGTTCTTTTGATCAAGAAAGATCTCTGCAAAACTTTAAGTACTATATAAATGTGAGGTGACATCATTATTGTTATTATTATTCAGTGGCTTTCTATGAATTATGGGATAAAGTCTTCTTTAAGAAAAGAAAAAAATTAGTGTTGTTAAAAAATTCATGCCATAATATCACAGGGTCATCGAATCCTCGATTTGTGACATTTAGAAAGAAGCTTTAGGTTCACTAAAAGAATGTGTTTACTATGTGAAAAGCAATCATTTTATGAAGAGTAACTGACATTTACATAGTTACATACATTGCAAATCATTTTAAATATAATACATCAGTTGATCCTCATGAAAACCCTGTGAGATAAATGTTACAGTTTCAATATCCTCATTTTACAGATGAGGAAACAACATAAGATGTTAAGTGATTTGCTGGAATGAATGTCTGAAAAATTATCGAGCACTTATTAAGTATTAGGTACTGTATGAAGCCCTTGGGAGGCAAATACTAGTCTCTGCTCTCAAAGAGCATATATTTTAATAAAAGAAGAAAAGAAATTTAAGTGAGAAGAGGCCAAGAAGGAATTTTAGACAAGAGTATTTTAGACAGGAAAGTCAGGGAATGGTAACAGGATAATTATAGTGTCAGAGGACATAAGGAGGAATATCTAAGATTATGAGGATAAAAACAGCAGGAGTTGGCAATCAACTGGATATGGGTAAGATGAGGTATGAGAGAATGAGGAGTTGAGAATAACACCTAGTTTTCAAGCCTGAATGAATGTTAGGATGGCGACACCCTTGAAAGTAATAGGAAAATTAGGAAGAAGACAAGTCTTGTGAATGAGTATGAAGAATAAATATTATGCCTGGTTTTAGACTTGAGTTTAAGATATCTATAGAAAAATCAGTTCGAGTTTGTCTAATAGGTAGTTGGAAACATGAGACTAGAGGCTAGGAGACAATGTCAGAGGCTTCAGAGGAGTCAAAAAGCATGAAGTTTGAGAAAAGACCATTTGGAAATTAAAAGATAATTACTAACTATGGAGAGGTTTTTTTTTTAGTTGAATGATGAGGTCGAATCATAGATTGTAAAGAGAAAAGGAGAGTGAGAAGAAAGGAAGTGGAAACACTTATTACAAATGGCATCCTGTTGAGTATAGTCACAAAATGTGAGAGTGGGGCAGAGATATAGAATAAAAGCTAAGGGCTTTTGAAGATGGGGGAAATGTGGACATGTTTGTAGGTAATAGAAAAGCAACAAGTAGATAGGAAGAGATTGAAGACTAGGGATGTGTAGGGATGGGTGAGAGGGCAACATGTTAAAAAAGATCAGAAGGAATAGAATCAGTTGCCTGTGTAGAGTGGCTAATTTTGTCAAAGAAAAGGGCCATCTCATTTTGTGAGATATAGTAGAGGAGGATAAGATAGTGGAGGAAGGCAACTAAATGGCATAATGTGATAAACAGAGACACTCTGAACTTATTGCCTCATTTCCACCCCACCCCCCAGTGAAATATGTAGTAATCTAGGGGATAGGGGGAAGCTGGAGGAGGTTTTAGGAGATTGGAAAGGTTTGGAAAAATCACTGTAGTAACTCGGAGAATGAATCAATTAGGAAGGTATAAAAAGATAGCTTTGTAGTAGTAAGGTTCTAAATTGAGATTATATAACATAAATTTGTACTGATCCAGTCAGCATGGTTTTATGATTTTCTCCAACTTCATTCAGTCTTATTTGAATAAGAGCAAAGGCAAGTGAATGGTCGGAGTAACAAACCTAAGGTTCGATGAGACAAGATCTGCAACAGGATAAAGAGGCAAAGGATTTGAAAAAAGAGGACAATATATAGAATTTAGTTGGCTCACCAAAGGAGAAAAGGGAAAAAGATGAGATTGTAGTCAGTCCTGGACTGATGGCCTAGGAAAGAACTCAGAATTAGAGAAATCAGGGGTGACTCTCTAGTCTAAGAGTTTGGAGATGCAAGATAGAGAGAAAAGTGGAAAGACAACATATGACCAGATAAAGTAATTTCAGAGTTAACGAATATGAATGTGGAACACTTGTGAATGATGGCAAAAATCAAAGTATTTGACAGTCTTTTTTGTGTATTTATGGTGAACTGGAGGAATAGGTTATGGAAAATGAGTTAGTTGAGGAATCAGGAAGTGAAGATATTTGAGTAGGTGTGATTATATCTGTATGAGGACATTTGAGGAGTAGCAAAAGACTATAAGCCAGGCAGAGAACTCATGGGGAAAGGATGAGAGTATCCTGAAGGTCTGTAACTAACAGCTATCAGGGTCTTAATTAGGTGATAAATATGGATTGAATGACTAGTAAAGAAAAAGAGGTTACTCAGTGGTGATGTTAGATTGAAAGCCTAGAAGTTGCAATGGAGAGAAAGCAAAAATCTGATTTCCTCATCATGACTAGTGGATTCAAGGGCATGAGTAAAAGGCTAGCTAATCAGGAAAATGGAGGTAGAGCTATGTCATCAGGAGGGAGTTAGAGTTCAATGAGTGGAAGAGGACTGAGGGAATGACAAAGCAAAAGGTTTAAGATGAAGTCAAGATTCTTACCCTTGAATTCCATCCCAGAGAATACAATAGAATGGTTGAGTCATTTTAGAGAGGGAAGTTGGGAGATACATTGAGGTGGATGAGAAAAAGAGAGCAGTCAAAGGAACTTAAATAATGGTTCAGAATCCCTGGGATATGGTGGATATGACCATGTAAATGATTGAGTGATGGAATGGTCCAAGCAAGGCAATTAGGGGAAAAGATCAGGACTGCTAAAGATATTTATTTTTCTAAATCAAGATGATAGGTTTCTACCCACTCTTTTGCAAACATGCAAAAGTGATATGGTTCCCCCCAGGACCTTTCTGTTTCTAAGAGTAAATAGAAAAATACAAAGACAAGCTGACTTTATTTCATTTTTGTGGATTCACAATTAACTTTTCAAATTCACATCTTTGTCTTTGACCAAAATATCTTCTTACACAGGTTGAATATGTGAGACCTCCCCCAAAACAGCGACTATCTTTTACCTTTCTTTGTATTTCTAGTACTTGGCATTGTGCTTGACACATAGGAAGTGACTAATGTTTACTGACCAACTCACACAAAATTTTCCATTGGATTATTATTCAAGAGTGCTTACATGGTTGATCTTACCTGTCCATAGCTTAGAAAAGCCTTTATAGCAATCCTTTGTCAAACCATGCTTAATTCCCCACTCTCCAGCTCCACTTCCCCAACTTTGCCAGACCATACCATGTTAGCACTCAATATTTTATTTTTTACCTTGTGGTCATTTGATAAATGTTTTTTGAATGAAATGTAATTGCCACAGTCAACCTGCAGATATCAATGGATTACTTTTGATTTGTAAATCTATATTTTTGGAACCTCAGACCTAAAAGCTCTTCCATGTTGACTTATGACTCTTCTATGTTACTAGAACTAGACTAGAATTTACTCACCAACTGGAGAAAACTTTAGCTGTCATTCAACCTTGATAAGTATGTGATATTTGAAGATAATATTTTTTCCTTCTTCACTGGATACTTCAGAGATCAGAGAGAAAACTATTCTATGGTTAAATTAACATGATAATGTATTGGTCCAGAGATTCCTTTTGTGAGATTAGCCCTGAAATGTTACATATCTTCATGTCTGGAAACTTGCATGCTTGGAAACTCTCCTTGAGTGCATCATGGCCACACTGCAGATGGAATTAGATGATCCAAGTTCAAATTCCAGTTGTGCTTCTTACTATACATATATCCTTGGGAAGTCACACCCTCACTATTCTTCAGTTGCTTCACCTATAAAATGAGTGGAGTTTAACTAGTTGGTATATATATTTTTAAAAACCTTTGCCTTTTGTCTTAGAATTAATACTGCATATTGGTTCCCAGGTAGAAGAGTGATAAGAGCTAGGCAATGGGGATTAAGTGATTTGCCCAGGGTCCCACAGCTAAAGCTAGGAAATGTCTGAATCCAGACTTGAACCCAGGACCTCCTGGGTCTGGCTCTCAAGCCACCAAGTCACCTATCTCCTTCTGTCTAGGTAGTTGATAAGGTATCTTTCAAATCTCAGTCTTATGAAGGGCAAGGGACCCTATTATTTTTTGTTCTGGAAGTTTTGTAATAGTCTTTGGCAGAAAAACAAACAACAAAACAAAAAACAATAAAGTTATGATGGGGCTATTTGTTAGTTTGAGGATCACACAAACTCTTAGAGCTGAGAGCTTCCTGGGAGTCCATCAATCAGTCAACAGGCATTACTAAGTACCTACTATGTGCCAGGCAGTGTTTTAGGCACTGGAAATATAAATACAAAGAACGAAATCATCTTTACTCACAAATGACCTTACATTTTAGTGGGAAGATAACATGTGTATATATAAGTATATACATTTACACATATATCCTACTGCCACCCCTTTTTACATTATATATGTATATATTTAAACATTAATTTAATGTTCACATTTTTATGAAGTATAGTAATTAAATACAAGTTAGTTTGGGTGAGAGGTTACTACCAGACTGGGGGAGGGGGAGGAGGATTAGAAAAGACTTAAATCTCCTCATTTTATAGACCAGAAACAGAGCCCAGATTGGAAAACTCAGGTCCTCTCACTTCTTCTGATGCCAGAGTCATTGCTTTTCCCATCCTACTTTACTTCCTTCTTTTCTGACTGGAAAAAGCAACAGTGTTTAGGCTACAGGCTACTCCTGTTTCTTTCAGTTAATCACACTCGAGGAGAATCCACTGGGCTTGGCCTCCATGACTAGGCACTGCTGATCCCTTAATGTAACTACTAGAATTGCAAGATAAGTGCCTGAGAGGAAATACTCAGCCTCTACAAGGATGCCCTTGAATTTCCAAACCTACGAAATGACCTATTAAGTGATGCCAAACATCACAGGAGACATGAAAGACAGCCTTGCTGTTACACAACTTACATTATTCACACCTATCACTTCTCTAGCCCTTGACATTCCTAAAGGGTTAGGAAACACCTCAGGCTTAGCTCCCCAAAATTGTTTGAAGTTAGACCTTGAGCAGAGCGTATAAACGTTGGGACCTCCCAAGGGTGGAGCTTTAAAATGACTTATTCTACTCTATAATTAAATTCATTTTGGAGCAAATCACCCAGCTGAGGGAATCTAAAGTTATCTGGTTGAATGATTGAATCCTGGGACTGTGTTTTGTGTAATTTTAATGTGTGACTCAATATTGCACACTGACCATTTCAACTCTGCTCCAGTTTCCCATTTGTAAAATAAGTACAGGAAGATCTGCTGTGTCTGCACAACACTGCTAAAAGCAGTAATGACAATTCGAGAAGTAGTGTGGCTTAGGGGAGAGAGAACCACTCTCAAAACCAGGAAGACTTGAATTCAAGTTCTGTCTCTGACACATTTGGAGTAAGTCACTAAACTAGTCAGAGCTCCAGGCAATATTCTAAGAGAATCTCTGCCCTCAAGTAGTAAGTCTAGTTAATGAATCAGTGATTGAAGGAATGAAAAAGAAATATTAATTTACTAAGCATTTCTTATATAAGACACTATGCTAAATACTAGGGATGCAAATACAAAAATCAAGGTTGTTCTTGCCCTGAAGGAACTTACATTCTAATGGGGAAGACAACATATATGAGATTATGGCCACCATGAATTGGTATGATCCAGAGAGTTGAAGTGATAGTGATTAGAGCCATAGAATAATTAGTAAGACTATGATATATAAACATATTGCATTTAAACGCATTGGAATTTTTCATGATAAAGTGCTATTTGAGGTCAGTGGGAAGATCTTTACTGCCTGGAGAATCAGGGAAGACTTTCTAAAAGGAGGTGGTATTTCGTGTTTTTTCAAAGTAAGAATTCAGCCATCTCAGGTTTTAGGGCTCAGGGACATCTGCAAAGTCTCTGAAGAGTGATAAGACAATGCATGACCCATATATGATTATAGACACACTGTTAAAAAATGAAATAATGCTTCAGTTTCTTCACCTATAAAATCTGTTCAGATTGGACTACATGGTCTCTAAGGTTAAGTAAAATCCATTTACTATTTAAAAGAAGTGTATTTATAGTTTTTGATTGTTTATTTCGTTTTTACAAATTATTTGGATATGCAAAGTCTTAATTTTCATATTAAAAGATGAGACCAAAATGAAAATATGTGCATTGAGTTCCCAGAAAGCATGAATCCCTTCTTTCTGAGAGATCTCTTCCTTCTCTGAAGTCTCATTCTACTTGATTTGGACTTTCTATCATAATCTGTTTTTCTATTCTAGTTATCTTTGCGATGAATTTTACTATTAGACTATGAGTTCCTGGAAGTCAGGGACCAAGTCCCATTTATCTCTGAATTCCAACCAGGGTTTAGAAGAGTATTAGTAGGGCATTTGATAAACTGGAAATGAATCTGAATTTGGATCAAATGGATGCCATAGTGAGGTGATATAAAAAATTATAATAGGTACTGAGAGACTTTGGAAAAGGTCGCATGTAAATCCAAGTATAATTATCATTCCTATTAATTTTCTAACTTGAAACATACCTTTGCTACCTGTAAGGTCAGCTTCTTGGATTCTGAAGTTAGGATGTATAATATACCTCCCCTTTAACGAGATCTTGACCTTTGGTTGAAGATATTATTTACTTATATTAAAGTTTCTCTCTCTCTCTGTCTCTCTCTCTTTTTTTCATATGTAACCTTCTCTCTAGTAATATCCCAGGCTACCAATACCAGTAGATGACGGTGGACCTCTGGCATATCTTCCTTGTTAAAAAGAAAGATAGTAAATATTAAAGAACATCAATGCCTAACCAAGGTTTGCTTAGTCTTTATTTTTAAAGTCAAAGCAAAATTTCATTGCTATATATTGTACTTACAAACCAAAGAAAATTAATGTATTACACATTTTAAATGTTTTCCCTATTGTATAAGATATAAATATCAAAAAGAAATTCATAAGGTTAAGTCATAGTGTTGTAGGTTTTAGCATTTTAAGGGCCCCTAGACATACGTTAGGACCCTAGATTTCCATTTCCTAGATTAAAAAGAAGAAATCAAGGTCCAAAGAAGAATTCTTTAAGGTCACATAAGTATGGAAGCTAGGATTCAAACTACCAGCTTTTAACTTTAAAACTGGTTTTTTTTTCCTTTATGCACATATGGTAGAAATTAGAGTAGTCACAACTTCATTACTTTGTAAAATTTTCATCATATATTTTAATTCGTTGGTACCATAATATTAACTCAGCTCAACTCTGAAATTAAAAACTTGCTATTTAAGTACCAAATGCAAAACACTAAAAAACAAAGAAACAAACAAAGAAACCAAACCAAACAAACAAACAAACAAACAAAAAAACCCCTTCTCTTCCCTCTTAGAAGTAAGGACTAGGCAATGTGAGTTAGGTGACTTGTCCAGGATCACACAGCTAGGAAGCCTCTTAGAGCACATTTGAACCCAGGATCTTCCTCTGAACCTAGCTACCCTCTGGACACAAAACATCCTATTGTTGTTCAATTGTTTCAGACATGTCCAACTCTTTGTGATCTTTGTGATTTGGGATTTTCTTGGTGGAGACACTGGAGTGGTTTGCCATTTCCCTTCTCTACCCATTTTTACAGAGTAGGATTTGAAGCAAAAACCATTAAGTGACTTGCCCAGGGTCACATTGAGGCCAGATTTGTCCTCAAGAAGATGAGTCTTCCTGACACCAGTCCCAGGGCTCTATCCACTGCACCACCTAGCTGGTCTAAACCCAAAACAGTTCACAACATTTAGCAGAAAGAGAAGCAACTTAGATCTAGGGGCTCATGAAAGAAGATCTAGGTCCATTTATTTCTGACTAGCCATGTGATAATTTGCATTATTAGATGTTCCAAGCTATGGGAGAATCTGATTTTTAAGTGAGAAAAACACTGATGTGACAAAATGATCAGTTCTTGTGAGGGAAATAGAAGTCCCTTGAAGACAGGAAATACCTCTTTTTGTATTCATGTATCCAGACAACACAAAGTTCACACTTTATTTTTATTAATCAGTCATATAATTAGAAGAATTGAAAGTATGATCAAAAAGGGAGAATTTTTAAAAGAAAATGAGGAGCTGTCTGAAGCATTTGATGATGAGAGGCAACACTGAAAGAGGGGTTTATCCGTGAGGATCTGTAGATTCTGTCCTCCAACTGTATTTCACTCCTGGGTGACAGAGAAACAGGTAGATTAGACTGTGAGTAATCTGATTCCATGACATGCATTTGGAGTCTGAACTTTTCCAATAACTCATAAAGGGGGATCCTGTGTAAGCTTAGGCTTCACAGTCTCTTTGTAGTCTTTATGCTTCCTTTCCTAACAACAGGGGTCCGGTAGTTTTCAACATGGTTTATGGTATAACTGGTATGCACAACATGCAACATTTGGGGTTGCTGTCTCCTTGAAAGGTCCAGGTGCATCTGGAATTAATTTTATTTCTTGGGTACATAGCCTTTAGATTTTCAAGAGTAGACTACAACATTCCTCATTCAATTACACCATGAGGATCACTATGAAGAAGAGCGGAAAGAGATCAAGAAAAGCAAGACTGGATGCTTGGAAGTGGTTTTCTTACATGGGAAATTGCTTCCTTGGATGTCAGTCCAGGATGACTAGTTCTTTTACTTTAGTGCTTTCATTTAAAAAAAAAGGTATCTATGTGTAAGATATCTCAGATGCCTGAAAAATCACAGAGGAAAAACTTTGTGAGAAAGAACTACATGAATTCCCTATGTACATTAAATGGATTTTTTTAAATATTGTAGAAGCATCTTCATCACCTTTTCATGCAACAGCATCATTGCTTTGCAAATAAGGAGTACTGAGGAAGGAGTTTGAGGGTAGATATCATAGGGAAAGAAAGTGACAGCAGAGCAGAGGGAAGATTAAATGAAGTAGAACAGAAATATCAAAACACAAATAGAAATGGGAGCTACTAAATCATATGTAAGAATCCCTGTGGGTTTCATATAGACTTAAAAAACATATATTAACATTAACTATATTTATTTTATTTTAATTTATTTTGTTAAATATTTCCCAGTTACATTTGTTTTTTTTTAATTTTTTTTAAACCCCTGTACTTCGGTGTATTGTCTCATAGGTGGAAGATTGGTAAGGGTGGGCAATGGGGGTCAAGTGACTTGCCCAGGGTCACACAGCTGGGAAGTGGCTGAGGCCGGGTTTGAACCTAGGACCTCCTGTCTCTAGGCCTGACTCTCACTCCACTGAGCTACCCAGCTGCCCCCCATTTGTTTTTAAATTTAAATTTTTTATTATTTATTTTAAAGTTTTTTAGTTTATATTTAAATTTAATTGTTTTTCTAGACTATATTTGCAATTGCATTGCAGTTACATTTTTATCTGGTTCAGATTGCACTGATGAGTGGGCCATATGGTTGACATCTCTAAAGTAGCAGTGTTGGCCCCTAACTTGGAGTCAGAAGACCTGGCTTAAGATATGAGGTCTTCTATTTATTACCACTGTGACCTTGGGTAAGTCTCTTAACATCTCTAGGAGCCAGGCTCACATCTTTAAAATTAAAAAAAAAATAATAATATGTATCATAATAACCTTACAAGGTATTATGAGAAAAATAATTTATCAAGTTTGAAGGGCTATAGGAAAGTAAACAGCATTGTTCACATGTACATGTTTCCTGTTTTTTGTTGTTGTGGTTGTTGGATTTGTTTTTTGGAGAAAGAGAAGCAAAATATTGATTTATCAAGAATCTGGTTGCCTTTTAAATTATAGACTCATAGCTGGTTCCACACTTGTAAGTCTTAATGTAATGAGTATTTTTTAAATTAAGTTAGAATCTGGGGACAGCTGGGTGGCTCAGTGGATTGAGAGCAGGGCCTAGAGATGGGAGTTTCTAGGTTCAAATATGGCCTCAGACACTTCCTAGCTGTATGACCCTGGGCAAGTCACTTAACCCCCCTTGCCTCGCCCTTATGACTCTTTTGCCTTGGAATCAAACACATAGCATTGATTCTAAGACAGAAGTTAAGGGTTTAAAAAACAAGTAAAAAAAAAGTTAGAATCTACAAATTGATAGCTTAACTTCAATTCCTGATGAAATTATAGAATGTGTTATGGGAGTGGCATATGAGCGTTTGGAAAGGAATGGAACAACCACAGGAAATCATTAAAAATAGATAATATCAGACTAATTTCATTTCCATTATTAATAACTACACTGGTAAATCAGACTAATGAGAATGTGTAAATACAGTATGTTTAGATGTAGTTGATAATATAGTAAAATAGAATTGGGATTGTTTGAAAGATTTAAGCCATCATTAATGGTGACTCCATATCACCCCCAGGATCAAATATAAAATCCTTTGGCATTCAAAATTCTTCATAACTTTCTCCTTGATATTTCCCACTCAGAGACATACCTTAAACCTTATACCTCACCTTGCATTCTTCATTCCAGTGACAATGGCTTCTTTGTTGTTCCTCGAAGAATGCATTCCATTTCCCAACTTTGGACATTTTCAGTGGTTGTTTCTCATGCCTGGAATACCCTCCCATCTCATTTCTTCCTCCTGGCTTCCCTGGTTTCCTTCAAGTACCAGCTAAAATCCTACTTTCTGTAGGAAGCCTTTCCCATTCTTCCTTAATTCTTATGCCTCCCCTCTGTTGATTACTTCAAATATATCCTGCATAGAACTTTTCTGTACATAGTTGATTGAATGTAATCTTGCCCATTAGAATACTTAGTTCAGTGCCTGGTAAAGAGCATGTGTTTAATAAATGTTTATTGACTGACTGACTGTTTGGTGGACAACCCCAGAAATCTGTCATTTGTTCCATTCTGTTCAATATTTTTCACCAATAATTTTGGATAATGTTTAGCTGGCAAAAAGCATTATGATATTATATAAAGAGATCTGAATGTAAAATCATGAGGAACTTATGTGTGAAGCCTCCTCTGCAACTTACATGATCTGACCATGAGAAAGCTATTTCTCTTTCTTTAAGCTTTCGTAAGTGTAAAAAAAGACCTAACAAAACACATAATACTCAGAGTCTCAAAGATTTGTGGTGATGCTCAAATAAAATAAATTCATAAATTATTTTTGAAAAATCTTAAATCAGAATATAAACTACAGTTATTAACATCAAAGTACACAAATGTGACACAAAACTTGGTGCAATAATAAGACATTAGATGACAGATTCCAGATCCAAAATAATCTTGACAGCTTAAAAGAATAGATTTTATCAAAGAAGATGAGAATTTAATAAAGATAAGCATATATCTCTACACTTCACAAATACAAGATGGGGAAAAGGGATATATGTCAATAGTATAAAATGACAGCCAGAAAACCTAATATGATAGTCAGATGTAGAGAGGTATAACTTCTAAAATAATGAAGATAATGGAACCAATTATCTTCTGGTCAGATCATATTTTGTAGTATAGTCACTTCTGGGCACTACGTTTTAGGGAAGACAGATTGCTGGAATTGTGTTTAGAAGAGGGCAAATGAGATGATGTACCGACTAAAGATATGATATGAGAATTAGGTAAAAGAATTGAGGATGTTTTCCATGGTGAAAAAAAGACTGAGCTGATATGAGAAGACTTAATATTGCCCTTAAATAACTGAAGGAATCTAGAGGTATTTTATTTTTTCTTTTTAGTACCAGAGCTCAAGCACTAGGAAATTCATATTGTACCTCAAGCTCAACATTTCTAAAACAGAGGGTATTATCTTCTCTCCAAATTTATCCCTTAAATAGAATTCATAATTATCTTAGATAAGTGATGTCAAATTCAAAGAGATATATGGGCCACTAAACTATGTATAGTGGCTGCAGAGTGACTTGGAAAACCACATATTAATATTATCCAAATTCTAGTCTAATTTTATTTATTTTTTAAGTATTTTCCAGTAGTCTAATCATTCTGTTGTGTCTGAGTCTTTGTGACCTAATGGAACATAGCACATCAGGTCTTTTTATTTTCTGCTATCTGCCAAAATCTGTCCAAGTTCATGTTGGTTATTTTTATAATACCATCAATTTCATCCTCTGTTGTCCCCTTCTCATTTTGCCTTCATTCTTTCCCAACACAGGAGTTTTCTCCAATGAGTCTTGTCACCTCATTATGTGGTGAAAATATTTAAGCTTCCACATCAGTATTCGTCCTTCTGAATAGTCTGAAAAATAATTGAAGTATTGTTTGATTTGATCTCCTTGCTGTTCAAGGGACTCTCAAAATTCCTCTCCGGCATCACAATTCAAGTGTTGATTCCATGGCACTCTGCTTTCCTTATAGTCCAACTCTCACATCCATGCATTATTACTGAAAAAAAATCATAGCTTTGACTATGCAAAGCTATATCTCTGCCTTTCAGTATGCTGTCCAGATTTGCCATAGCTTTCCTTCCAACAAGTAAGCATCTTTTAATTTCATGTGTTTGAATTTCAGGCTCTATCTGTAGTGATCTTTGAACCCAAGAATATAAAATCTGACACTGCTTCCATTTCTTTTCCCTCTATTTTTTAGGAAGTGATGTGATCGGTTGCCATTTTTAGGTTTTTTTTAATGTTAAACATTATGCATTTATCCTCTCCTCTTTCACCCTAACCAATAGTCTTCTTAATTCTTTTTTTCACATTCTGTCACTGGAGTGATATCAACTATGTATTTGAAATTGTTGATATTTCTCTGGGAAACCTTAATTCCAGGTTTTAATTAATGAAACCTGGCATTTCACATGATATATTTTGCATGTAAATTAAATAAATAAGGTGACAATACACTTGTAATATTTCTTCCCCAATCTTAAGTCAATCAATTGTTCCACGTTTTTGTTCTATCTGTTACTTTTGACATACATATGAGTTCCTCAAGAGACAAATAAGATGATCTGGTACTTTCATCTTTGAGGATTTGCCATATTTTGTTGTGATTCAGCAACTTCAGTCATAAAGTCAAAAACTTTTGTCAATGAAGCAGAAGTAGTTGCTTTTCTGGAACTCTATTGCTTTTTCTATAATTCAGTGAATATTGGCAATTTGATCTATAGTTCCTGTGCTTCTCTGAAAACCATACTGCACTTCTGGTAATTATTGATTCACGTATTGCTGAAACATAGCCTGCAGAATCTTAAGTGTAACTTTGCTCATGTGTGAGATTAGCACAATTGTTTGGTAATTTTAACGTGCTTTGGCATTGCCCTTCTTTAGGATTGGAACATAAACTGATCTTGTCCAATCCTGTGGTCACTGTTGAGTTTTCCAAATTTGATATTGTTATTGAATATCGAATTTATATTCCAAATCCGATATAATGAGCATAACACTTTAACTGTATCATCTTTTAGTATTTTTAAATAGCTCAGCTAGAATTCTGTCATCTCTACTCATCTTACTGTTAGTAATGCTTTCTAAGATCCACTGCATTTTCCAGGATGTATGGCTCTAGATCAGTAGCCACAGCATTGTGAAGTTAAGATCCTTCTTGTATAGGTCTTATGTATATTCTTGCCACCTCTTAATCTTTTCTACTTCTGTTAAGTTTCTACCATCTTTGTCTTTTATCATGGCCATTTTTGCATGAAACATTCCCTTGATATCTCTAATTTTCTTGAAGAGATCTTTTATTTTCCATTCTGTTGTTTCTTCTATTAGTTTCCATTATTTATTGAAGAAAATCTTTTTTATCTCTTCTTGATATCCTTTGGAATTTTGCATTCAATTAAGTATAACTTCCCTTTATCCTTTCCTTTTTTTCTTCCCTTTCCTTCTTTCTTGAGCTATTTGTAAAATTTCATCCAAAAGACATTTTGTTTTCTTGATCTTGTTTTACTTTGGGATGTTTTTTGTTGCTGCCTCCTATACAGTATTACAAATCTCTGCCCATAATTCTTCAGACACTCTACAGATCTAATCTCTTAAATCTATTCATCATTTCTGCTTCATATTAATAAAGGTTGTTATTTAGAACACATCTATAGAGTCTAATAGTTTTCTCTGCTTTCTTTAACTCTGAATTTTGCAATAAGAAGCTCATAAACTGAACTGCAGTCAGCTATGTCTTGTTTTAACGAACTGTATAGACCTTCTCCACCTTTGACTGCAAAGTATATAATCAACTTGATTTTGATATTAACCATTTGGTGAAGTCAATATGAAGAGTCACCTTTCAGGGTATTGAAAAAGAGTGTTTGTTACAACCAGTGAGTCAAATTGTCAAAACTATTATTAAATCTCTGACCTGATTCATTTTGTACTCCAAGACCAAACTTGACTGTTATTCCAATTTTCTTTTGATTTCCTATTTTAGGATTCCAATACCCTATGAGGAATGTGACTTTTTTGTTGGGGGGAATTGTTTGTAGAAGTAGATTTTCATAAAACTGGTCAACTTTGGCCTCTTTGGAACCCATGGCTAGAGCACGGACTTGTATTATTGTGATGTTAAATGAGTTGACTTGGATTTGAGCAGATATCATTCTCCCCAGTATTGCTTTCCTCACTCTTACTGACTACGGGTGCTAAGGATTCTTGTCCACAGTAGTATATGTAACGATTACCTGTTTACACTCATCTATTTCTGTCCATTTATGTTCATCAGCTCCCAAGATGTTGATGCTTAATCTTTCCATATCATGTTTGACCGCATCCAGCTTATCTTGGGTTAAAGATATTATATTTCAGGTTTCTATGCACTATGACCTTTATAACACTGGACTTTCCTTTTGTCACAGACACATCTACAGCTGATCTTTCTTTTGACTTTGGTCTAGATGTCTCATTCTTTTTGAAACTACTTGTAGTTGTCCTTCTCTCTTCCCCAGTAGTATGTTGGACACTGTCTGACCTGAGGGATTTATCTCTTTTTACATTTCAATACTGTCCATGGGATTTTCTTAGCAAAGATGCTGGAATGGTTTGCCATTTCCTTTTCCATTGGATCACCTTTTGTCAGTACTCTCTACTATGACCTGTCTCTCTTGGGTAATCTTGCTCATTGTTTCATTTAGTTAAACAAGCCCCTTTGCCAAGACAAGTCAGTAATCCAGGAGGGGATTTTCTAATAACTTTTTAATTTTCCAATTACCCTTTTTAAGAGTAGGACAGAGGTTTATATTGGAAATTTATAGGAGAAAAGGTTGAATAAATAAAGGGGGAAAGTTTGATGTTTGGAGTTTGAATGTGCAATTGTTGAGTGTGTTTTTGGTTAGCAGGAAAAGTCAATCATCATGGCATTTTGAAGGAATGAAGGGATAGAAGGAAGTCAGTGTGGTATAATGGAATCTGAATCCAAACTCTCCTTCTACCGTTTATACCTGTGTGATCTTGGGGAGATCACTTAATCTTTCTTGGCCTCATTTTCATTATCTGCATAATGAGAGTTATGAATAGATAGATCATGAAGTCTCTACCAGGTCCAAGTCTAAAGCTATGATACTAAATGGCCAGAACAGATTCCTTTCCTCCTTAAATATTTTAGACAGGTGAGACTAAGATAATTGCTAAAGATAGTGATAAAGGCAAAAAGTTATCAACTATTGAAATCTAAAATCATCAATCATATTGGAAGCAGAAAAAAAACTCCAACCATATTAAGACCCTTTTTGAATTGGTCTCAAGCATAGAGTTTGGAAAATCTTGAGCAGAGGCAAAGTTATCTGAGAATCTTTTACTGGCTAGAAACTCTACCTTATTACTTATAAATTGATCTTTTATTGAATTTTCTGAATTGGCATTTTAGGAAGCTTAATCTACAAACTGTCTTTCTAAATTCCTTCTAGTGATTCCTATTTGAGAAACTGTACACAGATGCTAAACTTTAAAAGAGCCCTATCTATTAGCGTTAAAGAAAAGAAGAAAGAAATTTAAGAATTTCAACATAAATTCTAAAAGCTTTACAGATAAAGTCACCATGGCTCAAAATTCAAGAAGTCTAAAATAGTCTTCCTTGGAAAATTGAAAGTAATAACATGAAGATACTTTTCAGGAAAAAAGAGGTTTGGTTAAAGGAGCAAAGTTCTGACAAGCCAATTTTTGACATTTGACCTAGCATGAGAGCCAATCATAGCAATTGTTCTTTGGACATAAAATATAAGTTGCTGTGATGCTATGGAATTGCAAACATGACCTTGAAATACCTTTAGAGGTTACATTTCTTTAGTGCATTGAAGTGTAAGCTTTTACTGGCCTCAGAGGTCAGACAGGTAATGCAGCTTCTAAAGCTTCTTAACTTGTTCCAAAATTTGAACTATTCCCTTAAGTTACTGGTTCAGTGCTTCCCTTTCCTGTAATAGCATAGGTCATCTGGGGAAGGTCATTATCTTTGATTGTCATTTGACAGTAGCTAAATAAGATTTACCTATCGTATTCAAGGATAACTGATGTGTGTCAAGCTTCTTTCTTTCCTTTGAACAACAAATAATAGAACCATACATTAAAAGTTGAAAGAGACTTTGGCTATCATCTAGACAAATACTACCATTTTACAGAAAAGGAAATGGAGGCCCAAAGACATTAAGGGATTTGATAAACATAACACAGTAGCAGAAATAGGAATTGAATGCAGTTTATTCGGTTCCAAATCTAGCACTCTTTTTTCCACTACGCTACTTAGGCTGTTTTCAACAGAAACCTTCTTTAGCTCCTTGAAAGCTGGCTTAGTAGTGTTAGGCAATTCCCATAGGGACAAAGACTCACCACCAATGTCTTCTTTTATATCAGGTTTTCTACCTCTAAAAGAGGCATGCTGTTACTTAGAATAACTAGGATTTATTTGTGACTCATCTCTAATTGGAATCTAGCTTGTTCTCCAAGGGGAATATAAGCTTGATGAGAACAGGGACTGATTTTGATTTATTTTTGTTTGTATCCTTACTACACAGCAAGTGGTAAATGTTTTTTGGTTGATTGACTCACCAAAACTTTGCCACATCCTTGTCTTGAGAACAATTCCTCTGCCTTCATTTTAAGTGAAAGGATTTTTCATTAAGGCACAGACTAACTACCACATCAATGAAGACACCAGGCATGCAAATTACCCATTCCTGACCTGAGGAGGTAATGACCAAAAATAATGATATAGGACTCTTTCAAGGCCCTGTAATTGGGATGGATGATGTATGGAGTGTTCAACAAAGACTAGTACCTCTGGTGTGAGAGCTTGCCGAACCCTTTTCAGGACTGGTTTCCTCTTTGTCCAACTGCTGCCCATCTCTATACCTATGACTTCAAGAAACTATAGAAAGTGTAGCTGCCACACTACAGTAAACTATCTCAGCAGGAAGATCAGGTTGAGGATAACCAACAGACTTTAAAATTGGAGTTAAGAGGATGTCTACCCCAAGCACATAAAGACTCTTCCCAGTAGAAGAGGCAAATGAGAACAATTTGTTCCAACAGCAATGAAGGCAGCAAAAGTGGGCACTGCGGAGTGTTTAGAGCTTGGTTAGACATTGAAGAAGCCAACCCACTGCATCTCAAGTCATCACCACTCATCTTTACTTTTTGTCTTGCTACTGAACTTCAATGACTTTGGAAGACAGAGTGAGGTTAACGGTTTTGTGCAACTCTGCCTCACTTAAATCCAATTCATGAGCAAGTCAAAAAACATCGCTGTTGATGTCATTTTGCTCTTTTTTGAGTATGAAGGACAACAACCAACCAAGACACAGATGTAGTATCTTCTCTACTACCAATGTCATTGATGATTTCAGATATCACTAGGTAACACCTTTTCCTCTTCATAGTTTCTACTGATATTCACTATAATGTTGGGTTCAAAGTCTAGAAGGGAATTAAATACCAGGATTAAGATCATGGTTAAAGTTTTATAATTATGATAATCATTAAAGCCTAAAATTATTCTAGGAGAAATAGAGTTTTGCCATACAATGGAGTTTTGCCTTAGGACTTCTAGGGGGTGACTGATGTTGTTAGTTCTTCATCTTGACTTTTCTCATATATTTCTAATTTATCTATTGCTTCTTTCCAGAATCATAGTTTCTTATCACTTCATTGCACGTTGTAATATTCTCTTAATTCCTTTTTCAAGTTCCTCTCCTTTCAATCCTGCATTCTGATGTTATATGAAATAGTCTAAATGTTTCTTTGCTTATATTATCTTTACTTTCAGAAGACCATACAATCATAGATTGAAAATCAGATGATACCCTAGAAGCTACTGAGTCCAATCCTCTCATTTCACAGATGAGGAAACTGAGGCCAAGAGAAGCTAAATAACTTGCCCAGATTCAAATATCTAGGATCTGAGGTAGGACTGAAATCCAGTCTTTCTCACTCCAAGTCTAGTGCCCTATTCACTATACTATATTGCCTTTATGACTATTGCCTAAAAGAAGATAAAACAGAGAATCCAGAGTTTGGTTCCAGCCAATCTGATTTATCTTATCTACCAGTATTCCATGCATTCAACTACTTCATCTACTAATTATCCAAATGCAAATCATGAGACTCCCAACTCCACTTGTTTGCTCATATATAGTGCAAGAAATATCTCTTTATCTAAAGGTAGCACTTCCTTCTGAACTCAAGGTCCAAGTCTTTTGTGAAGTTTTCCCAGACCATCCCATCAGATAGTGATGTCTTCTTCCTCTGATTTCCTCTAAAATTTGTCTATAACCTTTAACTGACACATAGCATATGTCACTTTGTTTTGTCAGTTGCCTTTATATGAATCTCTTCTGTTTTTCCAACTTAGAGCAGTAAGCACATATAAGACTTCTTTGCATCACAAGCACCTAGCACAGTATCTGGAGTTTGATAGTTACCTGATAATGATTGAATCATTATTCTAAATTAAGCCAGACATTGGGAAAGTAAGATGGAAGGCTAAATTTTTTTCCTGAAAATTCTGACATCTAGAAATGTTGACTTTGGACATATAGCTGAGGTTACTTAAAATAATTATTGCCTTAAGCCCCAAATCAAAGAGAACGTTCTTCAACCTGGTTACAAGTATGTTTGGTTTAGGAGGGACAGTACCATTTGGACTGCCTTTTTTTTTTTTGCTTTTCTTCATTGGTTTGGGCCCATGCAGCCATATTGGCATCCAAATCCATACAAAGACGTTTTGCAAGTGAAATTTTGTGCCACGCTGTATCAAATGGATTACAGTCATCATGCTAGACATATTCCATCAACTACACTTCTTTCATCTGTAAATCTTATAATTCTATCAAAAAAGCAATCAAGTTGTCTCTGGAATGATTTGTTCCTCATGAACACCTGGTGATTATAGCTCAAGCTTCCATTATCTTGTGGATGTTTTCAGATTTCCATCTTCCCCCACCCCATTATTTACCAGGGATTGAAGATATGGACCGATATTTCACATTTTCCATGTTTCACTGATTATATTAGAATGACATTAAGACAGAACACTATATTGAATTTCACAAATGATGAAGTTAAAACAAAGAAATGCCATGAATTCAACAATCTTTGCTATAACTCTTGGTTTAAAAATTCCTAGGCTCTCTAGAATTCTAGGTTGGTTTTGGCAGAAGAATTATTGTCTACCTCTTTTTCTGCATCATATCCCATTCCCATCTCACTGAGAGAGAGACCTATCATTTGCCACAGAACTTTATCTTCCTGGATACAAAATATAAACCAATTAATATGGCTTTTGTTCATTTGAATTTGTAGCCAGAAACTTTTGTACTGCTTACTTTGTTCATTTTATTATATTTCCTATTCTGAAAATGTAATTTTGATATAAGAAACCAATTTCCCATCATACAAAGGGGTCATGCAAATTTAGGGTCAAATAATTGTGATAGAGAGCAAATGGTAGAACCTAGGTCTGTGATGCCTGTGATCCTTAAAGATAACACTGAGCATTTCTTTGTTTTTCAGGCTACAGATTTCCAAAAGGGAAGCATGTGTATTTTTATTACTGTATTATTATATTTTATTCCCCAGTCAGTGGTAAGACTGGCTGAAGTGAAGAATACAGGAAGGGAGGAAGTCAGTCATTTCTCCTTCTTTATGAGTGTTTGTTTATAGACACTGAATATATTCTCTAAGTTCTTGTATGCAATTCAATTCCGGAAATTATTAAATGTTCACTCTATGCTTATACCATATACTTACTCTGTATTATGCTAGAGGCCATAGCCTCAGGAATAAATATGAAATGGTGCCTTCTCAAAGAATTTATGATATATAGGGGTGAGGGGGAAATAGTCTACAAAGAAGACAGCTTAATAACTATCTTTTGATTATAAGCATAGCACATATTCCAGTATGAAAGAGATATAGAAGACTGAAGAGTCTTATAGCTTGAAAATATGACAAGGGCAAATTTCAAGTCCACATGAGAATATTTGACCTTTTGTCCTCTCGAATAATCTTTGCTATCTTAAAATTTTTTGTTTCATTTTAAGATGTTTACACATAAGCAGAATATATATACATATATACATATATTTATGCAAAACTATATCAAGCATATTTCTATTTATCAGTTATTTCTCTGGAGGTAGACATTCACAGTGATTCTTCAAACAATATTGTTATTGCCATATGCAACACTCTATTGATTCTGCTTTTTGCTCCTCCTTATTTCATGCTAGTCTCTCCATGCTTTTCTAATGTCAACCTGCTCATTGTTTCTTATAGCCCAGTAGTTTGCCATCAAAATCATATACCCCAACTTATTTAGTCATTCCCCAATTGATGGGCATCTCCTCAATTTCCTGTTCTTTGCCACCATAAAGAGAGCTGCTATAAATACTTTAGAATATAGAGGCTTTTTTCCTTTTCCCCTGATCTCCTTGGAAAATAGACCTAATAGTGGTATTGCTGGGTCAAAGGCTATACATAGTTCTATTTCTCTTTGGGCATAATTCCAGATCACTCTTCAAAATGGTTAGATCAGTTCATAGTTCTACCAACATGTATGTTAGTGTCTCAATTTTTCCACATCCCCTTCCTGTGCTAGATTTCAAAATAGGGTCAGTTTGTGGAAGTGGCTTGAAATGTAGGCATTCAGGAATTTGGAGAATTTCAAATACGATAGTGCCTGGCATATAGTAGGCATTAAATAAATGCTTCTGATTCATGCAATTACATTCACTTCCATTTCAGATTCCAAATAGTTAAACCAAAATGTGTTCAAGTGATATCAATGAAAATAAGACATTGACCTGGAGTCTAAAATAAATGAAAGCAGTGTTGAAGGAAAATATAACTGGCCAAAAGTAAATTTACTGTGCCTTCAGTTAGGTTTTGAGGGCATCATAAGTTAGTGATTTAACTCTGAATATGTTTTCTGTAAACAAATGTTTGTGTTCTCTTTACCTAATGTGTTCACTTAAGGGAAAAGTCTTAGGACAAAAGTCCTACTCTGATACCACATCATGACATGGAGGTGACCCTGAATTCTTGATTATTCCAAAAGAACACAAAATCTGTGAGCTTCTGCCATTTCATTTTAGAATATTCCCAGGAACAGATTGTGTCTATTATTCAAAGACCAGGCTATTCAAGCTATGTCTTGCTAAGTACAGAGTGGATCATAACAACAAGTTGGCAAATAATTGGTGAATCGTTTAAATATAATACAATGTGGTGCTCAGTTCTATGACACCCTCTTTGGCTCTTTCAGTAGGAATTTTAAAGTGATAGGAAAGTGGGGACAGAGTAGTAGGACAAACATGTACAGATTTTCTATAATTCCATTCCATTTCATTCAAGTGTCTAGTTCTCAAGAAATAAGTCCTACCATTTACAGAGGAGGGGGAAGTGCAAAGCAACATGTACGCCAAAGTACAGATTAAATAGATACAGATTCCAAGGGCAGGAATAGCACTGGAATTGGAGGAATGAAGAAAGGTATACTGTAAAAGGTGGCTCCCAAATGAAGATGTGAAGGAAACAGGGATGCTATGATGTGAAGGTAAGGAAGGAGGGGGACATCCCAGGTTTGGGCAGAAGTTAGGAAAGGAAACAATCTAAAGAACAGAAAGTAGATCAGTTTTACTGCTAATAATAATGAACATTTAGATAGCACTCACTCTGTGCCAGGTACTATCCTAAGCCTTGTGTAATTACAATGTCGGTTGATCCTCTGGGAGGGAGGTGCTATCATTATCCCCATTTTACAGATGTTGAGTGTGTGATGCAATGACAAAAATTCATCTTGGAATAATAGACAATAAAGTCATATTGCAAAGGATTTTAAATGAAAACTACGAATAGTATGAGGTACCATGATTTAGTGGATAGAAGGAGTCACTGGAGTCAGAAGGATCTGGGTTTTAATTTTTTCTCTGACACATACTAGTCATGTTATCATGACTGGTCAGATGACCTCAGCACCACAAGCTACTCTCTAAAACAATATGTTATGCATTAGTTGCCAATATGTATTGAAAGGAAGCATATAAACATTTATTAAGTGCCTATTTTGTACCAGGCTTTTAAATATTATCTTCATTGATTCTCACAACAACCCTGTGATATAAATGTTATTATCTCCATTTTATGGTTGAGGAAACTGAGGCAGAGAGAAGATGAGACCAGATGTTTGCCACTGCCATATAGAAAAATCTAGCCTGGTGTCCAAATGGCACATGAATTCTCTATGGATAAGAAGGTCCTCCAGATCATCCCATTTGTAGACAACATTGATTTGATAATTTCAAAATGTTAAAGATTATGAAGTCTCCCAAATGGGATCTTTAACCATGTAAAATATGTGGCTAAACTACTTATAGAGGAATGACCAAGAGAATGAAAGTCAATTGTCTAGAATAAGTTCTTCAGTTAGAGAATTGCTCCTCAGAGTTGGACATAAATCTCAGAAAGACTGCTTATAAGCAATGAACAGAGCTGAGAATTGAGTAGTAGATAGAAAAGAATAAGTAAATTGCATTCAACTTGAGAAACTATGCAATTTGTTAAGTGATTCTGATCTACTCCTTGACACACAAACCTTTCTTTTTAACAGAATATTCTTTTAGTGATGTCATATGGCTACAAGATATAGAATAACACAATTTATGAAAAATAGAAATTATATTGCAAAAGTAATGGAGACATGCATAGTGATGTGAATAGGCTGTAGCATATTGCCAAAGAATTGAATGCAAGAAGCATCTCAGAATTACCATTAAGAAGAAATGGGACCAGAAGAGGAAATGTAGAAATAACTTGCCAGTCACTTAATGCCAGGAGAATGTAGGATCCTAGAGATCTTAGGAGCCATTGATTCTAACTACTCCCTCATTTTATAGATGAAGAAACTGAGGGCCAGTTAGGTAAACTGACTTCATCAGTTACTGTCTGATATGGGATTTGTATCCTGCCTCTAAATTAAGTGCCTTCTCTAGTCCATTAATTGGCTTTGCTATAGACATGGACAAGAGCCACATTGGATAGGAAGATGTGATAGAGTGTAATTAGCATAATTGGAGAGAATGCTCAAATGTATGAGGTCAGCGCTCCAGGGAAATACTGAAATATTAGCCTATGTACAGGGAGCAACAGAAAGAGGTTGG
This sequence comes from Gracilinanus agilis, assembly GCF_016433145.1. Taxonomy (NCBI): domain Eukaryota; kingdom Metazoa; phylum Chordata; class Mammalia; order Didelphimorphia; family Didelphidae; genus Gracilinanus; species Gracilinanus agilis. The sequence goes on from NC_058132.1 coordinate 510,924,465, forward strand.
CAGGATTTAGATTGGGGATATTAGCAGGCATATTAGTGCCATTGCTGAATTTAGAGGTTGAATGCAAATTTTGCATTTTTTAAAATTTTAGAAACCAATTTTAAATAAATAAAAATTATTAAAATAAATAACGCTTCTTAAAACTTTTTTTCTTTTTTCAGATTAGCAGTTTAGGATGGCTTTGATGTGGTGATGTTTCCCAATGCAGTGAGAAGGAAGTCTTTTCTTCGCCCTTGTTTCTTAAAATAGATTTTCCCCAACTCTTACCTTTCAGAATACATGCCTTCCAAGCATTACTATAGTTTGTGTATGTCTTATCTTTCCTATTAGGCTGCAAATTCCTTGCTGGGTTGGATTATTCTTTGTTCATCTTCTTGAAAAGGTAGCCAGATGAACAGTGTTAATCTTGTAGTCCAGAAAACCTGGGTTCAAATTGTGCCTTAATTTAACCTCTTCTCTATTTCAGTTGTCTCATTTGTAAATTGGGAATAATAATGGCTTTTACATTACAGGGGAATAAAGAGGATCTTTTTAGTTCTTTGCAAACATTAAAGTTCTATGTAAATGCTAACTACTGAGATAGCTGGAGGCATAATGGTTAGAATCCTGCTGGATCTGGAATCAGAAACGCCTGATTTCAAAATCCAGCTTCAGTTACTTCCTAGCTGTGTAAATGCTGTTTGCCTTAGTTTCTTCAGCTGCAAAATGGGCATCATGATAACATCCATCATAGAGGGTTGTTGTAAGAATCAAATGAGATAATATTTGTAAAAAATACTTAGCACACACCCTAGCACATAATCGATGTTTAATAAATGCTCTTTCCCTTCCCTTCTTAAGCACTCAGCATACAACAGAGAGGTTTGTATATAATAGAAGTCATACTTAAAAGGTAGAAAACATTTGACTCAAACAGCAAAGAGCAGTTTATCTACAAGAAGACATGAGTTTCGAAATCATGGTGCTCATGATTGGTCCTTGGACTTCTTATAACAAAAGCAGGTGTTACTGCTCTGCAAATAGGAAGACAATTTCTTATGGACATAATGTGAATTCTCATGTGGAAAGGGAGGCAAAAGAATGTAGCAGCCTCATTTTGCAAGTTGCATTTTTACATGTAGTGGACCACATGTGGCTATAAGTCAAATATTTAGTGAGATCTTGGGGCCCACCTGGTATTAAAGACCACATCCACACAGCTCCCATTTATTTTTATTCCACCTCATTTCCTTTTTCAATTTGTGATCCATCCCATTCAGCTGGAGCACACATTAACCCACGCACACATTAGCAGTGACTTGAATTCCAGACTAAGAACATCTACCAAAACAAAGGAGACTAAAATTAAACAGAAAATCATACAAAGAATTACTTAATTGGCAAACCTTTTTGGGGGTTGGGGGAGGAAGCAACAAAAAGAAGGCAAGGGAGGACATTTCTTAGGGTCAGTCAAATTCTTTCCCTTAGCATTTCTTTGGCATTTATATTAGTGTTAACTGAGGGATTGAACAGCAATGTACAAAAGAAATACTCTGAGCCACATGGGTTATATTTACTATAATGTAAAGTATTTCCAGCTATATGCATTCCATTGTTGGAGTTCTACACATAATTCAAGCCATATGTATTGTAGCACATATAGTTAATCTAGAAAACAAGTAAGACTGGCTTCTATTTACTACAATTCCAGTTGGCTATGAGTTATAAGTCGTGAAACTGGTTGTACCTGATTCACTCTTTTACGTCTAGGAGGCCATTAGCAATAAATAGTTTCCATTATGGGGAGGAAGAAATCTTTACTTTGCTCTTGTCCCTGAAAGTGACCTCTTTCTCCTCTGATCTTTTAGGGAACTTTAAAAAATTCTTCTTTATGTAACCACTTCAATTTACTTTACATCATCATAATTTGCTTATTTGTCTGAATTCTTCTATTAGAGTGCCAGTTCCTACAAGGAAGGAACTTATGTCTTTTCCGTCTTTTTTTTCAGCATTTAAATCAGTGCTTTATATAGTTAAGGGCTGACAATAGGTGCAGAATTAATGCTTATAGAGTACATAAATGAATAAATGGGTTCTTCCTTGGAGGTCAGGGCAACTCCTATTTGTTTCTGAAATCAGTGGAGGTGGAAGACTCTACAACCCTTGCAAAAATCATTCTCTTGTTAGCATAGCAAATGAACATTTGGCAAATACAACTTGGAATTCTTAATAGGATATGTATTGGCTGAGCCAATTTGTCTTGTTCAGTGCTAGTGCTTAGCTAAGCTATCACAAAATTTTTAGGACTGTAAAATATCTGTGGAAATAAGTCAAGTATTACTTTGCCTCTTTTTTGTGCACAAATTTTTAAGAACTACTATAACCCTTCATTAGTAGATATGTTAGAAGTTCTGGATCTTTTGATGTTCAATGCTAATCACTATAAATAAGAGAATATCAGCAAAGAACAATCAATTCTTGTTTGACGTGAGCAATCTTATTGGTAAAATGACAATATGGTCATTTATTGTCAAATCTCTGACACTCGAAAGCAACACTAAAGGAGGAGAGTTTCCATAGGTGATATGAAGTTTAGGGGTCAAGGTTAAGTTTGCCAAAAAGGAGATTTTGAACACAAAAGAAAATCTCAACTCAGATTGTGTACCTACTCTATTTTCTAGTCATGTACAAAAAGAACACTAGGACTAGATTCAAGGTATCTGGAACAAATGAGTGAATGTACAAAAAATCATTTATTAATAGCATAATATGTTCAAAGAACTGAGAAAACAAATACAAAAAGACAGACAATCCTTCCCCTTTAGGAACTTACATTCTCAAAAACTCAAGCTATTGGAGCAGTGGTAGTCAAGGTGAGATGTTTTGGTCTATGAGTCATATAGATGATAACGACTTGCTATTTAACAAAAACTTCTAGGAAAACTAGAGAGTATAGAATGGCAAAAATTAGGTATTTCAGACGAGAGCCTAGGTTGGAACATTTCATTTTTATGTCTCCAATTTAATTAGTTTAATAGATTCCTAATAAAAGATTAGGTCCTTGATAGAGCATCATAAGTACTAGGACCTCTCTTAAAGAATTGATGAGTAAAAGGTTAATGATAGTTAGAGTGCCAGAATGGTAATCAATAGTTTGGGAGCCAGAATCCAAGCCCTAATGAATAGGGAAATCAAAGGAAGGATGTGGAGGGAAGGGCAGGACAAGAGAGAAATGCTGGAGATTTGAATTTTAGAGTCATTTTAAAGAGATCGTGAGGTTGGTTATTCTTTTTTTTTAAAACCCTTGTACTTCGATGTATTGTCTCATAGGTGGAAGATTGGTAAGGGTGGGCAATGGGGGTCAAGTGACTTGCCCAGGGTCACACAGCTGGGAAGTGGCTGAGGCTGGGTTTGAACCTAGGACCTCCTGTCTCTAGGCCTGACTCTCACTCCACTGAGCTACCCAGCTGCCCCCTGAGGTTGGTTATTCTTAAGTGAGGTGAATCAAAGATTCAAAATGGGGAATAGAGATATTTCTATTGTAATAATAACCGATAATGATGTTTTTAGGTTTACAAAGCACTTTCTATACATTATCTCATTTGATCTTTGTGACCCTGTGAGATGAATACTGAGTAGATGGAAAAAACTGAGTTTGAATCAGGTTAAATGATTTGCACATGGTCATACAAAGGATCCATTCCAGAGGCAAGATTCAAACCAAGGTATCTCATGATGCCAAGTCCATCATGCTGTCCAGTACACCATCCTGCTATACTGTCTGTTAGAGGGACCTGAAAATACAACATCGAGGCAAAGATAGAGGAGGCATGGGTAGCAGAGGAGTGCTGCAATGATGAAAGTTCTAAGTAGTTCAAAGTGTTCTTTGGCAACCCACTATTCTTTGTCCTACTCCCACCATTGCCATTTTGGGTTTCCCAGCTGTTAAAGACCTTTGCCTGAGCCTTGGTCTGTTCTTTTGCTTTCTCCTGGATATTTTCTCTTTAGCCTGCTTATTTCAACCCCGAACAACAAAATTTTAACATGGTTACTGATTCTATTTCTTTTCTTTAGTAGATGCTTCCATCTGCCTATTTTCTATTACTTTGATCCTTGGTTCTTCCTGGCTTGTTTATACTGGGACCCAGTTGAGGCTGCTGTTAATTAGTTGGCCTCTCCATTGGGTTTACCTTAGTGGACCATCATAGGTATAGTGAAGCACAAGACAATGAATGTTTCATGTTGACCCTGACTTAATGAGATTTAGCTCTGGGCTATTGTTTATTCCCATACCTGTCACCAGCCAGGCCCCTAGTGAGGCTTGCGAGGTACATGCTATACCCTGCAGCTCTCCAGTATTGAAGGGGTAGGAATGGTGGTAGAGGCAATGATGCTAGAATTGAACTTTAGGAGTACATCCTTTAACATTAGAAGGAAATCTTGTCAGTTGATGACTTGTTAGCTTTGGAAGAATTCTATGAGAGATGAAGCCTATCCAGCTGTCACTTACATCTACTCTGTGGTATCTAGTATTTGGTTTTTCAGAACTGTTGATTTTATTTTCTCTTAGGTATCTTGAAGGCAGAATAATGAGAAAAAAACAAACAACTTTAAATATAATTTTAAAAGTATTTATCAAGTCTGACATTTAAATATGTATTTAAATGCACACATACACATCTATACAACTAAACACAAAATATATGGGAAAATATTACATTTAGTTGGAATAGATGTACTTATTTCAGAGGTGCAATGAAGGGTCTCAAGACTCTTAAGTGCCTCCCCTACATTCTTTATGATATGAAGTTTATTTGGGCGGGATTTTCTAGAAACCCGTGTAGATCACTAACTTATTGGCAACTTATCGACTTAGGAAAAAATCTGTGGGTACTGAGAGGTGGAAATGACTTTCTTCTGGTTCCAATTAGTATATGACAGAAGTAGAATTTATGCCATATCTCCCTGATCAGGCCTGTCTTCTATCTACTAAGTCAGGCAGTCCCAGTATAATAAGTTAATTGTTTGATTCAAGATTTAGAGCTAGGAATAATCTCTTAGGGATCATTTAGACAATGGATTCTCAAAGTGTGGTCCAAAGACCCATGAGGGTTGATACTCTTTCAAGAGGTCTGAGAGATCAAAATCATTTTCAGAATAATACTAGGACATTATTTGTTTCTTAAAATACTCTTCCCTTTTCCAACTACATAGGTATGTAAGGCTAGATTTTTTTCATACATTTCAACCAAAACAACATATCGCAACAGATTGAATGCAGAAGCAGATATGAGAAGCCAGCTGTCTTCTATTGAAACAAACATTAAAGAGATATGCAAAAATATGCAAAAGTACCTGCTTTTCTCACCATTTATAGAGGAGGGGAGAGTTTGAGAAAATATAGCTGCTTGTTATAAGAAACATGTTATTTGTGTTCATGTTAGCATGTATTGGGTTTGTCATTATTATTTTTAATTAACTAATAAAATATATAAAATGTATCAGTTTTAATTCATAATATAATTATTGACTGAAATAATCCACATAAACAATAACTCTTTGGAGCCCTTGATACTTTTTAAATGTAAACTGAAACCAAAAAGTTTGAGAGTTACTGTTCTAAGTCCAACCCCTTTATTTTACAGATAAAGTATGGAATAGGAATGTTAAGCTATTCACTGTCACTCAAACAGAGCTGAAGCTTGAACCCAAGTCCTTTAACTTTATTTATTGATTTTTAATTTTTTTAAAAGTCTTACTTTCTGTGTTAGTATCAGTTTTTAAGACAGAAGAATGGCAAGTGGTAGGTAATCAGAATAAAGTGACTTGCTCACAGCCACACAATTAGAAAGGGTCTGAGGTCAGATTTGTACCCAGATGCTCCTGGCTCCAGATCTGGAACTCTATCCACTGTTCTGTCTAGCTCTTTTATCTGTTGACTTTAAATGCAACATTTAGGTATGTTTTTAAAATTAAAGGAAAAACTTAACTGAGTTAGAAAATATGTGAATATATTTTCTCATTTATCTATTAGTATTAAATTAATGAATAATACCACACTATTAAAAGCCCATCTGCTCAAATTATACCAAAGAAGACAGAAGAATGGTTCTAGGAAGAAGAGAAAGGGAGAGTGAAATTGTTAAAAATGAAGTTGGCCAATTGGCAAATTGGCATCATCTATGATTTGATCTAGCCTGGTATCTTATCTGACAAAATCAGAATTGTCCCTAGAAAAAAGTATGTGAATCAGAACAAAAACAAAGAGACAGCTTTCACTGTGCCTGTGATCTTAGAAATGTAAGTACTAGGCTTATTGAAATGCAGCCTCAGTTATCCACTTCATACTGTCCTGCTTGGAGTGCTATCATCTTGATGATGATATTTGAATAGAAAATTATAAAAGTTATAAAGCCACCACATTTTGTTTTTTGGCATGAAGGTCTGGCACAGCAAGCAGGGGAAGATTTACAAATTTGTAGAGCAGTAAACTATTTTTGTATTGCTTGTTAGAGTTGATTCACATACCTTGTGCATTTCTCTGATGTCTATATTATAACAACTCTTCTGCATTCTTGCCTTTCACCATTGTAAGAGAGGAGAGATTAATTGTAGCATAAAACTCTTCAACAATTTGCTGAACCTTTGCATCACTGACATAAATCTTTTCCCCAAGTGCCCTATCATTAACTTGAAAAATCAACCAGGCAAAAACCTTAGAGTGAATTCATGTAAATGGAAATGCATATATGGTTTGCCGCAACTAGAATGGGGAAAAGAACCTGCAGCAAGATTATACATTAAACTTTTCCAGAATGTTTCATCCATGGAAGATGACATTTATCCTTTCCCCTGTGCTATTTAGTTAGTAGCATTTATTTTAAGTTTGAGCTTTATAAAAGCGTGAGAAATATTTCCATTTCTAAGGTTTCAAATTATGCAAATAAAAATTCATTTTTATCCCCTGGTTTCAAACAGAAATTATCCTTTCCATATCCATTTTAGGAATTTAGATTACAGCTGAATTTCCTGAGATTTTTTCCTTTTTAAAAGTACAAACAAAGGTAATTTATTTTGAGTTTCCTCATTGCCTACTTTAATCCCTTCAATTTCTTTTTCTTCTCTAATTGCTAACTGCTAATGTTTCTAGTATAATATTAAATATTAGAGGTGATAATGGACATTCTTGCTTCACTCTTGATCTTATTGGGAAGGCTTCTAACTTGTCCCCATTGCAGATGATACTTGCTGATGGTTTTAAATATATACTGTTTTATTATTTTGAGGAAAAGCCCTTCTATTTCTATACTTTCTAGTGTTTTCAATAGGAATGGGTGTTGTATTTTGTCAAATGCTTTTTCTGCATCTATTGTGATATTTATGTTGATTTGATTGTTGATATGGTCAATTATGTGGATCCTTCACTTTTTATTGATTCCATTGATATTCTTGACTTTTTTAACTTCCAGATCAAATTTTTTTTTCCCTAGAGCTACAAAATAATTCTTTGGTAGTTTGATTGGTATGGCACTTAATAATTAAATGACTGTAGGTACAATTGCTATTTTTATTTTACTTGGTTGGCCTGCCTTGAGCAATGAACATTACTTAAATCATTTAGTTCTTGGTTTATTTGTGTGAAAAGTGTTTGGATTTGTGCTCATAAGGTCCCTGAGCTTGTTTTGGCAAATTAATTCCCAATATTTTTACAATGTTTGTGGTTATTTTATCTGGAATTTCTCTTTCTCTCTCTGGCTGCTGCACTAGGTTTTTAGTTGATTTTCTAGGTTTCTCTAAGTGTATCATCATATCCATGAAGAGTGAAAATTTTGTTTCCTCATTGCCTATTTTTATTCCTTCAATTTATTTCTCTTGTCTTATTTCTAATATAATATTGAATAATAGTAGGGATAGTGAGCATTCTTGCTTTATCTCTGATCTTATCAGGAAGGCTATTAGCTCATTCCCATTACATATAATGCTTGTTCTTGGGTTTAGATAGATATTACTTAGGATTTTAAGAAAGATTCCATTTATTCATATGCTTTCTAATGATTTTTTAAAATCACGAATGGATGATGTAATTTGTCAAAAGCTTTTCCTGCATCTTGAAATAATCATGATTTTATTGTTTTGTTATTAATATACTCAATTATGCTTATAGCTTTCTTAATATTATATTAGCCCTGCATTTCTGGTATAAATAGCTCTTGGCTAAAATGATCTTTGTGCTATATTGCCATTTTTTTCTTGTTAGTATTTTATTTAAAAATTTTGCCTCAATATCCATTAGGAAAATTGATATATAGTTATCTTTTTCTATTTTTGCTCTGTCTGATTTAGGTTTTAAATCATATTTGCATAATAAAAGGAATTTTATAAGATTACCACTTTACCTATTTTCTTCAAGTAGTTTATCTTATATCAAGATTAATTATTTCTTAAATGTTTGATAATATTCACTTGTAAATCCATCTGCTTCTGGAGATTTTTCCTTAGGGAGCTCATTTATAGCTTGTTCAATTTCTTTTTCTAAGATAGGGTTGTTTAAGTATTCTATTTCCTCTTCTGTTAATATGGGCAATTTATATATTTTTTAAATATTCATCCATTTTACCTAGATTGTCCATTTTACTGGTATATAATTGGGCAAAATAAGTCCTAATGACTACTTTAATTTCATCTTCATTGGTGATACATTCACCCTTCTCATTTTTGATACTGGTTAATTTAGATTTCTTTTCTGTGTTTTCTAATAAAATTTACCAGTCATATATCCATTTTATTTTTAAAAATAAAAGTAGCTCCTAGATTTATTCATTTAGTTCAGTTTTTTGCTTATAATTTTATTCATCTTTCCTTTGATTTTCAAGATTTTCATTTTGGTGTTTAATCAAGAATTTTTAATTTGTTCTTTTTCTAGTGTTGTTGTTTTTTTTTTAGTTGCATGTCCAATTCTTGGATCTGCTCTTTCTCTCTCTTATTGACATGTGTATTTACAGGTATACATTTTACTCTAAATACAGCTTTGACCACATCCCACAAATTTTGTCATGTTATATTGTTGTCAATATGTTTAATGAAACTATTATTTCTATAGTTTGTTCTTTGACCCATTTACTCTTAAAAGATAGATTATTTAGTTTCTAATGAATTTATATATATATGTATATATATATTATAAAACGTAGTTGCAACTATAATCATCCTCATCTTAAGAGTTGAAGAAATTGAGGCAGGATGAGTTTAAGTAACTTACCCCACACATAGCATTTGAACCCACTTCTTATCCACTTAGAGCTCTATCCCTTGCACCACCCAGCTGCCACCCTGAAAAATGATAAGAAAACTGATAAGGAAAATTCCCTCCTCTCAGTATTAATGCAGTGCATTATAAGTAAAGAATAGTCTATTCATTGTCAGATGTGGTCAATGTATCCATTTTTTTTCTGTTTTTCTTTGTTGCAAGGAAAGATTTGGGAGGAGAAACTGATTTATCATGTCCTTTTCCAGTTTTACATTCTGAGTCTATAGACTTTTTTTAACTTTTTAAAAAGTGCTCATTTTTTCATGTGCTAGGTTTAAATTAAATCTCTTCTCTGATATTATAATGCCATTTTTAGTGTCATATTACTCTTCTTCCATACACATTCTTGTTGGAGAGGTAACCTGTAAATGAGAGCACAAGATCTAAAGTCAGGAAAGCTGGGTCCAGATCGTAAACTGGACAAGTCAATTAATTTCACTGGGTCTTGGTTTCTCATTTGATCCTCACAACAGTCTTACAAGGTTGATACTTTTATTTTCTTGATTTTACAAATGAGAAATTGAGACTAAGAGAGGTTAAGTGATTTGCTCAAGATCACTTAGTAAGTATCTGAGACAAAATTCAAACTCAGATCTTACTGATTTTAAATCCAATATTCAAGCCCAGCTGACTCAAGACACTCTTAATTCAGACACCACTTCACTCCTCGAGAATCCTACTGATTAATTTCCCGGACTCAATTCTCTCTCCATTCCAGTCCATTATTCTACTTAGCCATCACTCACATCTTCTTAAAGTGAAGATCTGAGCATATCATTCCCATCTTTCCCTCCTTTTCCTGCTCCCCCAGTCAATGAACTCTGGTGCATCCTTATGATTTCCCTGATCAAATATAAAATACTATGTTTAGAATTTAAAGGTCTTCCTAACTTAGTCTTGTGGTCAATCTCCTTACATTTTTCTCCCTTTCACAAACTCTGTGATCCAGCCTTTTTTTTTTGGGGGGGGGGGGTACCTATGCACTGGCTATCTCTCACGCCTTGAAAGCTTTACTTTTTCACTTTAGAACTGACCGACCATTGAAAAACGTAGGACAAATCACTTCACTTGTTTTGTTCTGAGTTTCCCCAACTGTAAAATGAGGATGGTGGGATCTATGGCCTCTAAAATCCCTTGCATCTTGAAATCTATGGTCCAGGAATTCAACACCTTGGGGAATAAAAATCATAATTAAATAAGGTTGCAATAAAATGTTTTAATTAGTTTAACTTCATCAATAAGTTAGGTATTTACTCATGATTCTTATGTAGCTGAAGTCTAATATACATCTATATTTATATACATATACATATGTAAAATCTCAAATATTAACTATTCTTGAGGCAAATTCTAAAATGAATTTTATTATACCTAGTTCCTTTTAAAAATGTTTGAATGATTATGTAATGAAGAATGTTAGAATATCTAAATGACTTGGATCCAAGTAAGAATGCCTGAAGGTGTTATTCAGTTCTTTAATTATTCACAAAATTAATATTTATTGATTGTCTCTTGAGTATAAAGCACTGTATTAAATATTATAGGGCAGGAATACAGAAGAAGGAAGGCAGTCTAAACTCTTAGTATATACTCAGATCAAGCAAATCGCATAGATAATAATAATCACAGAAAGTGCATGTCAATGAACAATATGTAGACCATCATGAAAAAACTACAAATATATACATATATATGTACATATATATGCATGTTTGATCTAAGAGCTAATGTCCATATATAGAAAGGGAAAAATGAACAATGAAAAAAAATTCATGTTTAGAAACTCTCTTTAATGATTGCCAAAGTTAATCATTTATTTGTTTTCAGTGAGACCTCTGACTATGATTTAAACCATTTGGGGGCTGAACAATTAAAAATTAATTGAATTTTCCCATACTTTGAATTTCACATCAAAAACCCTAAGAATTGCCATACCATGCCATGTGACAGTTTGAATATCCTTAGATTTTGAAAGTGACCAAATAATCGGGTTCTTTTGGAGTAGCTGGCCTCCTAAATGCTTTAAGTAACTGAGATGCAGTAAACAGAGTAGAGAAAACAGCAATGCTAACATCTTGGAATTTTTACCTGTAACTCAAGCTCGAAAAGACATATGAGACACACACATTCTTCCAATATTCATTTAAGCCTCTTTATTCCCTTTCTGACAGACATAGACATGGTAATATATTTATATCTTATTTATATATTTATATTTATATCTAACTTGTAACGTTTACCAAGATTTTTACTAGGGCATTGGGAATGCCATGATTGGATTACTCAAGCACAACAGGTCAGCCCAAATGCCATCCTTTTCCATGTTCAAAAAGTGGAACATGTACAAGTCATCCAAGGGAATATCCAATTTCCCTTTGAGTAGTCTAACCCTGACAGCAGAGAGTGTAAGAATATATATATATATATATATATATATATGTATATATATATA
>NC_058132.1:510936559-510964426 GCF_016433145.1 Gracilinanus agilis
TATGTATATATATATATATATTTTTAGGAATGTTAGATTATAGGAAACATTTTTGTCACCAACATTTATGCAAATGGAGTCTGAATGGCTGAACATGTCTCTTATTAGAAAATGCATAATCATAAAGCTAAAAGTTTAGATGACCTGACTTTTAGTTGCTATTAGATATTCTGAATCAGAAGGACATAAATGCTGTCATATCACTTTCAATGGTCCCATTTAAGTATATTTTTGGTTTTGATATTTCAAGACAAGTCAATGTTTGTACATCAAGATGAGAATTTGGCTTATTTTGATTTGATAACTTTTTTACCTACTTCCAACAACAAGATAAACATCTTTTAATTTTTTTAAGCCCTTACCTTCTGTCTTAGAATCAATACTGTGTATTGGTCCCAAGGTAGAAGAGGATAAAAGCCAGGCAATTGGATTTAAGTTAAGTAACTTGACCAGGTTCACACAGCTGGGAAATGTCTGAGGTCGGATTTGAACCCAAGATCTCCTTTCTATTCACCTGATTCTCAATCCACTCAGCCACCTAGCTGCCCTCAGCAATCTATCATTTTAAAGAGATACAATTTAAAACTCTTTTCTATTATCTTCAGTGAAAGCGATCCATATATTATAGATGAAACATTATTAAAAACTTAAAAATGCACTGACTTTGAGACGCATTATATATATATATATGTATATATAGGCACACACATATACATATATAATGTATATGTGTGTATTTGTACATAGAGTGCATAAAACTGATTTAAAGCCAATAGATAAGCATTATATTCTTCCCTCATCTCTGACACAATCCCTGAAACTTGGAAGCATTTTTATAGACTTTCTGTGGTATTCCTAAGACTACAAAGCTTGCCCCTTTGAGGGTATCTTGTTTTATGAATTGACAATTACCAAAATGAGGGGTTGGGGACAAACAAACAAAAGCTATTGTCCTCAAAACCAAAAGTTTGAAAGTAGACTGCCCTGAAAATTCTTTGTGAAACCCTTAATTGTCAGTTCCAGCATGTGACACCAAGGTGTATGTGTTTTGAGAAGAAAGTATATAAAGAATTTTGAGAATGCTATGGAATTTTTCATGAAAATTTTAACTATTACTTTTCCCATACAAGGGAAATAATTCCTTAAGAAAATGCCTTCATTTCCTTTCTTCTGCCCCTCCCGCTCTGACCCATTGGCTAATCAGTTTAGCAACATATTTTGTCTGAAGGGAGAAAGAAGCAAGCCAAAGGTTTCTTCATAACATTTGCCATCTGCTTTATTGATTGAAATATCTTTTGGGCTCTTTGCCATATTAGACATATTTTTTTTCCTAGGAAGAATGCAAAAATCGGCAGTTTTACCTCCTCTGATGGATTTGGCAATGTTCCTAGGTACTGGAATCTTTTCCTTAGTTGCTACTGATTTGTTTATTTAAAAATAGAGAGGCGATCATATGAATTTCTAATAAATAATCGAACAAAATATGGTTTTTAAATCCCTTTATTCCTATCCAAGCACCCCTTCCTTCAAACAAGCTTCTATGAAGTGTTTGTTCTGTCACCTTCTGGATTTCTGACATTGAGGTCTATGACCTATAAGATCAGGAATGGTTTTTCAAAGCCATTGATTTCTAAAGGTATCAAAGGCTCCTTATAGATTCAGTTAAAGTACATATTTGAAATCTTTAGAATTAAGTAAAGACAGAAAACATCAGATTTCTTTAAAAAAGGAACTTCTATCACATATATGTATGTATGTATGTATATATGTATATATATATATATATATGTGTGTGTGTCATATTACCAAATCACTGTTATCTTGATGTTTTCTATTTTCCTTTGGGCAGCTACATAGCACAGGGGATGGAGCTCTAGGCCTAGAGTTGGGAAGAGTTGGGTTCAAGTTCTAACTCAAATATTTGTAATCTTGTGCAAGACACTTAACTTCAATTGCTTAGCTCTTCCTTCATTACTCTTCTGTCTTAGAATTTATACTTAGTATCAATTATAAGACAGAAGGTAAGGGTTTAAAAAACTGCTCTTTTTAAATATAATTTGTAATTTGTAATCCTAATTTGTAATGATTTGTAATCCTAAAACTCCTTCATTTAGGGAGTTAGTCAAAAAAGCATTTTTATTATTGCAGCCTTAGATGCCCATATTTCCTCACTCTTCTACTTAAAGTCCTTCATTAATAACAGAATCCTCCAATAATTAGCCTCTAAAATGAATTTTAAAGTTTTCTCTGTTCACAACAAACCGTATTCCTAAAATAAAAATAAAAGTCTGAACATGGCAATCCTTTGCTCAAAAGGTTCAATGGCTCTCTGTCGCTTCTAAGGTAAAAATATTAACTCCTCATGCTAGTATTTAAAGTCTTATATTTTAGACATCTATCCCAACTTTCCAAACATATTCCTGTTGCTGTCTTTCATATAGTTTATGTTAGAGACAAATTAGATGTCTCGTATCTCATTGAGCTCTATGTAGCATCTCCAGGTTCCTTTTATTGCCCAAGTGAATTCCACTGTGACTGAAATGCATTTTTTTGTATTTAAGAATTTGTATTCTTTTTCCTCAAAGGTTCTATTTGAAATCTCCTCTTCTGTGATCTTCTCCACTCCTTTCATCCCCTACTCTTTCTTTTACTTCTCTAAATTTCCTAGAGTAGCATTCCCCTCCCCCCCTTCAAACCCTGATCTCTCCCTTGCTCCTTTTGCTTCCCATATTACATTTACTTGTCTGGACATGTGTTGTATTTCTCTAAGATAATTTATGTTAGCTCCTAAAGGGTAACAGCTCGCTTATGCAATATCAGAATTTGAAGTTGGAAATCTAGCCCCTATCATACATAGGTCTTTGCCTGTAGTAGGCACTTAATAAATACTCATTGAATTGAATTTAAAAAAAACCTTAAGTGTAAATTGCTTTGTAATGCTTCAAACAAAGTTGCTTAGAAAAAGTTTGAACTGGCATTCATTGCCCTCTACAATCTGATGTCTGTCTGCCTTAAGACTTTTAACTCCAGTCTTCTATTACATGAACCCTCTACACTAGTCAAACTAGTCTACTTACTTTTCTGCCTATCTTGCTTCTTCATCTAGGGTATATTCCACTGTGCCACCACATCACTGCTGCTACTTTACTCTCCAAACTAATAATCACACTATGGAGCTATACTGTCCTGATTGATGAGAGTCCCTTATATTTAGCCAGCTCAGACCCAACTACCATGCTTCTTCATTCCCACCTTCCACTTGCTACTTCGGAAAATATGATTTAATCATGACCTACCACTGCTACCAAGAAAGGCAAAGAAATTGCCTGCCGTGTGTTCCACTAACCATCTCTGTTGACTTCCCAGATGAAAACACTCTTCCTTAGCCACCATTCCTCCTATCAGAACATGAATTTCTTGAGGGAAAGAACTGTTTTGCTTTTATATGTGTATCCCTAGAGGTTGACACAGTGCCTAAATAAATGCTTATTAATTCATTCTCCAAAATGTCACACTCCTCACTGTAATGATTTTATCCAGACTAAGTCTAAGTTGTTAAGTTCTCTAGACTCCAGTTTACATGGCATTCCTATCAAGAAGTCACCCTAGTCAGAAATAATTAATTGAATCCAACTTAAAGAAACATGTATGAAGTATATTCTGTGCACAAAGCACTCTATTGGGTTCTTAGGATATAAAGACTTCTCTAACCTTGGGTAATTCACTCAGTCTCCTGGGTCTGAGTTTCCTTATAAATCAAATGGTTAATGGAACTAAGCCTCTGAGGTACCTTCCACTTCTAAATTTATGAAGCTTTATGATCCCTTATAAGATACTCCTTGACCACAAGACACAATATAAAGGAGATAATTCATATATAAAAATAATTCCCCAACTTCTTTGAATTCCTATGGTATTTAATGTCTGTGCAAGTCATGAAATACCTTTCATGCTTTTATAGTTATTTAGTCTTTTAGCCAAGGCAAAGTCCTTGGTGATTGGTAAACAAGGTCCAACCTTATATCCTTTGAGAAATCACCATTTTAACCAAAAACCTTGAGAAAGGGATAGTTTTGGTTTACTTTGTCTCCCTAGTGCTTAGCACAATGTCTGGTATGAAGAAAGTAATTAATAAATGCCTGTAAGCTGCCCAACTTACCTCAGCTTTTTTGAGGAGAATCCAATGGGGAAGAGATACTCTTTCAGAGGTAATCCTCCAAAGAAATGTGAAAATATTCACAACAAAAAGTTACTCTAAGATTTAGTGAGTCAAGGAGAGGACTGCAATTCATTTGAAGACTGAATTGTATACAGCCTCACTATACATATGTCCTTCAAGGGATGTTTCAAGGAGGGGAGCTAAGGCTGAGGATATTCCAAAACTTGGTAATGAATACCTCTCAGGATTAGGTATGAGGGAGAAGATAAGGATATGAATCTAAGACGGTGATGGCAAACCTTTTAGGGACCCTTGCCAGGCCCCACCCCATCCCCAGACTGCACGCTGTGCCCTGCCACCCCCCCACTGTGTTGGGGGAATAAGGCCAGGCTTCCAGGCCCCCCCAAAGCCACATTCTGCCTCCTGAGGCCAAAGAGACCCTCCCCTGCATCCAGCCATGGGGGGGGGGGGGGCAGAGTGAAGGGGCTGTTACCAAAGAAGCCTGGGTAGAGGGGGCATTTCAGAGACTGAATGCCCCCTCCCCTGAGTTCAGGGGTACAGGCCGTCTCCCAGCTGACTCATACCAGCTGGGGTGGGGGAGTAAGCCACCTCCTGCAACCATAGGGACCTGCCCCTGTATCCAGCCTCTCCAGGGCTAGATCCAGGGGCAAAGAGAGCCTTTGCTGGGGTGGTGTCACCTCTCAGACTGGCAGATAGACAGGAAGGAAGAAAGTAGAGATCTTTTAGGGAGTGGGGCCAGGATAAGTGGCAGGATAGGAGACCCCCTCCCCAATCCCTCCTGTAGCCCCTAGTCTAAGACAGGGGAGGGAGAAAGAAATAGGAATGGCCTGAGCACTCTTTTTAGGGGAGGGAGTAAGCATAGAGGGACAGGGAGGCATGGGGAGGTATGGTGGAGAGGGAGAAGGGAACAACTGCCAGGAGAGGCATAAGACACAGAGATGCCTCTGAATGCCATCTTTGGCATGTGTGCCATAGGTTCACCATCATGGATCTAGGATATAGCTGGGATGATGAAGCTATACTAGAGAAAAACTGTGAGATAATTTCTCTCATAACAGGTAGTAGCTGGTAGTCTGAAAGAGGTAGTAGGGAAAGAAAAGGAAAAAATATATTGTCTTTACTAGTTGCTTTACTCTGAGAAAACCCAATATAAATAAAAGCTTTAACTATACTTTAATTAGGTCTGGTTTATAATTTAGAATGAATATAGAGCGTTATGGATCAAGTAACAGGGCAGTGAGATGGAACAGTAGGTACAATACAGAGCCTGGAGTCCAGGAGACTCATTTTTGTGAGTTCAAATCTGGCTTCAGACAGTGGCTATGTGACCCTGAACAAGTCCCTCAACCCAGATTTACCTCAGTTTCCTCATCTGTAAAATAAGCTGGAGAAGTAAATGGCAAATCACTCCAGTGTATTTGCCAAAAAGACCGCAAATTGGGTCATGAAGTGTCAGACACAACTGATGATGACTAAACAACAATGAATGGGTCAAGAACTGAAAGAAATCTCAGAAGTCATCTAATCCAATCTCCTCACTTTACAGATGAGGAAAATGAGGTTTAGAGGCCCAAAAGACTTCTCCAAGGTCACACAGGAAATAAACTGGGACTGAACAGTCTTATCTTCAGATCTCAGCATTTTTTTCCCATGGCACCATTTTGGCTCATCTTTGTAAGTGGTCATAGCTTGCAATCCTATTTGACAGTCAGAATATACTTAGGTATCAGTCTTATTCCCATTCTGGTCTCTACTGGCTCATAAGCTCCTTAAGGACAAGAACTGTATCTTATATATCATCATATTCTTCTTCCTCCTCCAAATTTCTACATAGCATCTATAATTTTTTACATAAATCATTTAAAATAGTGATTTTGAACTGGTCATTCCCTAGTGTTAAAATCCTAATAGACTCCAAAAGAATAAACTACCAAATAAGATACAAAAACTATCTTGCTACTTCTTTTGACCTATGCTGGTAGTTTGAGAGACCTGATCCTCTAGTCACTAAGTAATCCAGTTGTATGGACACACTCCCTAAGGTGTGTTGGAAAAGAACTTTGATCACCATGTACGGAGCAAAGATGACTGTAGTTCTGACAAACCCTTACACTTTTTTTTTCTTCTTTTTTAAGAGGCAGAACTAGACAAACAGCTGATTATCTCTGGCCACAAGATGAAAAGTCATTCCAGGCCTCTTGGTCTTAGTTTCCTTACCTGAAAAAGAGGGATAATGTGATTTGTAGCATATATCCTTTATTGCTTCAGGCTTTTGTGTGTGTCAAAGGAGGTAATATAAATCTGTGTGTGTATGTGTGTGTGTGTGTGTATGTACATATATATACTTTGAGAAACTTTGAAGAACTTGGTAGGTGTCAGCCAGAGAAGCAGAATGGAAGGCCATCTCGACATCTGGAACATCTGAATTTAAGTCTCCTTTTGATTCGTGAGATAATGTACAAGTCACTTACCTCTCCTGTCTCAGGCAGTTGTGAGGCCATAAATTTCAGATCAGTTGTTAATCTGCTTTGTTGGAGAATTTTCTTACTGGGAGCTCTCTGTGCTGATAAAATCACAGGTCTGGACCTAAATAAATGTCAGCTATTATTATTTTAAAGACAAGTTTAAAACCCCATTCAATATTGGGCAGGAAGTAACTCTGCATGAATGCACCTATCTTGCCAGAGAATAAAGAATTATTTTTTTCAAATGAAAATTCAGCCTTAGTTCCTTGAGACTGCCATTATCTAGTAGACTTCTAGAGTAGTCAGGGCTATGTAGGATTCCAGGAAATTCCAGGGAACAGCAGGCTTAATTCATGCAGGTAGATTGTTTTTCATAAAGTTCCAACACAAGGCCCTTGAGTACAAAGGGCCGAATGTGGTACAAATGAGTACCTAACAATGCCTGGTACAAAGGGCCCTGTGTCCTTGGTTAACGATTAATCCTGAGCTGTCATAAACAGCTCATTCCACAAACAGATGTGTAAAGTAGAAAAATTAACATCTTTAAAAATGAAACACAAAATATCAGATGGCTGGATGATGGTCATTGGTTTTCATACCGTAGAAGAGATGTTCATTAAAATTTAATAAAACTAAAAATGAAATGCATAGTGTAACAACATATGTATACATCTGTGCATGTATGTATTTTTATGTATGCGAATATACATAGTGTGAGGATTTGCTGCATTCACTGATGTATGGAACTCCCAAGTGGAAATTACCTTCATCAAAACAGACAGCAACTTGTGGTGTTAGAGAGAATTTCTTGGAAACTCATTGCTCTCTCTATCTCTCTGTCCTTTATTCTCTTTGTCTCTCTCTGTCTCTGTCTCTTAGTCTCTCTGTGTCTCTGTCTCTTATCCTTTCTGTGTCTCTATCTCTTATTCTCTCTGTCCCTTATTCTCTCTGCCCCTTATTTTCTCTTTCTTATTCTCTTTGTGTCTTATTCTCTGTGTCTCTATCTCTTATTCTCTCTATCTCTTATTCTCTCTGTCCCTTATTCTCTCTGTGTCTGTCTCTTATTCTGTGTCTCTATCTCTTATTCTCTCTGCATCTCTGTCCCTTATTCTTTGTCTCATTCTCTCTCTCTCTCTCTCTCTCTCTCTCTCTCTCTCTTATTCTCTCTGTCTCTCCCTTTCTCTTTGTGTGTATATATATATAGATAATATGTGTATGTATATATGAACACATGTGTATTTATGTCTACATGCAATGCATGTATACAGATACACACTATGTATATAGATGTATATAGTAACACTGTGAATTCCATTCTTAATTTTGATATTAATTTAATTTAATCCATTCTTAAATTTTAATGAAAATCTTTCCTAATATATTAGAGCTAATAACTGTTATCCAGTCATCTAATACCCTGTATTTCATTTTCTAAGGTATTAAATTTTTACCATATGTTATATTTGAAATATGTATGTATACATGCATGTATATATGTATATATTTCCCCCTTGTTTCATTTTGCATTTAGTAGAATGATTTATGCATATAACAATTTAATGTTCTTCTTTCCCAGCAGGCACTAGAAATGAATATTTCTATATCTCTTCTTTTATCATCCCTTCTCACCAGATAAAAAGGGAAATAATCCATAGCAGCTACTAAGGGGTAAGGAAAGGACATTACACCAATTTTGAGCATAACATTTCCATGTTCCTCCAGAGGAGTCTAAAGGTGATGGGTAGACATAAAGTATGATCATAAAGCAACAAAGCTAAAATAATCATATAGCAATTTAAACATTTTCCAAATACACTTTCCTTCAGCATAGTTACCCTGAAAGGTAGTACAGTTGGTCCAATGATGCTGCACTTGTTCAAACTAATTTTGGAAAACTTCTTTGGATAATCCCTTCAGAGTTAGTTTGTGTATGAACCCTATAAGAAAATGAGTCTCATTACATTATGTTCTAACTTCTTATAGGGGAAGGGTACCCCCAGGAGACTTCTTTCCATTTCTAGGGACCTCCCAGACTCAAATAGAGAAATCAAGTCCATTGTATATGCAAAGAAGTGTCAACTTTGCCGAAGACTATAGAGTCATGCAGAAGTTATCTGGGCCTTAGTGACTTATTATGGAAATTACTATGCAAATACAAATGAAATGGGCCAGGATAATGATAGTGCTTTCAAGCTGTCACTTGTGTTAGTCTAAAGCTTGTCACCAGGAATGTTTGAGAAATGGTCCCTTGGCCCTGTAATTGGGAGAGGAGTGAAAAAGGGCTTGCCTTCTCTCCTATTGGCCATGGTTTTTGTTCCTACATATATAGCAAAAAGATGAGGCTATGTCCTTCCAGTCAACTGAGCATACAAAAACTGAACAGGGTGGTGAGAGTAAAGGAATAAAGGAAAGGGGAAAAAAAGCTCTGGATTAGCATAATATGCTACTTTACATAATGCTAAACAGTTTTCAAAATACCATTCATGTATCTCATACATTTTGATTTCCCTAAAATATTTTGAAGTAGGAAGAGCATATATTCCTAATCCCAGTTTCAGAGCTGGGGAAATTGAGGCTGATCAAATTGAAGTAATGCCTAATAATCACTTTCATCTTGGTAGAGCCAAGACTAGAATCCAAGTTTTCTACCTCCTGGTTTGGTACTCTTTTTACCATGATTCATCTTGATCTTCCCCAAGCTGGGAAGCATTATACTCTAGGTATATTCCAGGCTGAGACAATTCCTACATTTTCCAAATACTCTGACTTCCCCTCAATGCAAGGATTCTTAACATGGCATCTCTAGACATATTTTGAAAATTGATAATTGTATTTCATTATAATTGGTTTTTGTTGTGATACTATGTATAGTATTTTATGTATCAAAAACATAATTCTAAGAAGGGGTGCATTAGGGTTCACCAGACTCCCAAAAGGGTCTATGATGCAAAAATGTTAGAAAATTCCATAACACCTCTAGTCACTGTTTTATTTTATTGTAGGATAACATTTATCACCTGAAAAATGCTGTCTCCACCTTACACTATGACCCACTATCTTAAGAAATAGGCCAATAGGTGATATACGTGACCATATGATCACCCAAGCACCTGTGTGCTTGCATAGTGAAGGTTGTCCCCAGTAATTGACCGCTGAATAGTCTCATCTCTCAGAACAAACTACTAGTCCTGGGGGTTTCTCCTATATTGCAGTATAACCATCCATGGAAGACAATAGAACAAGAATGCATTCTCCTTTCTCTTTCCTTTCCTCATCCTCTACCGCACCCCTTCCCTCAACACTACCTCTAACTGTCATACATACATTCATATACAAAGTGGTGTGCCAAGAAATGCCCTGGGAAACCATTCCAACATCCTTCCTTTCTTATCTACAGGATAGCAATTATCATTTAAGCACCATCTCTCTCCTTTATCATTTTGTTTACCAATGAATCTTATGTAATCATTGGGTTTCTAAATATCATGAAGATTATAGAATCAAAGAAATATATTACAGAGTCATATTTTGCTGAACAAAATATGTGACCCAACACTTCCATTCCAGTATTTGGGACATCAAAATTTTTCTTATATATTCACCATATCTCCATTGTGTTCTCTACTATTTGTATTATTTAAATCAATGTGCATTTATTATGCACTTATTATATACCAAAAACTCTCTTGGTTGTTAGAAACACAATATGATGAAAGAAACAATCTCTGTTTATAAGGAGTTTACATTCTAGTCATGAAAACAACAAACATGTGTGTGTATATATATGTATATGTGTGTATGTATATATATATGTTTGTGTACATATATTGATATACATATGTGTGTTTGTGTGAATAGAGAATAAATATAAATAAAATAGATATTTGGTAATTAACTCTAAGGTAGTTTTGGAGAAAAGGCACAAGAGTTTAGAGAGATCATGAAAAGTTTTGTGTAGGAGGTGGTACCTGAACTGTTTGTACCATCATCATCATCATAATTAACATTTATATGGCACTTCCTCTGAGGCTACAGTGATAGATAAGGTAGTAAATTGTTTTAGAAACTAGAGAGAGCAGTAAAAAGTCACAAAAAAACAAAACCCTCCAAACTGATGCAGAGTGAAATGACTGGAATCAGGAGAATAATTTATATGATAAAAATATTGTAAAGAAAACTAACTTTGAAAGAAAGACTTAAGAACTCAGATTAAAGTAATGACCAACAATTATTCCATAGCACCAATAGTGAAACATGTTACCCAACTTCTGACCAAGAAGAAGTAGCCTCAAAATACAGAACTGAAGCATATGTTCATACATGATCAATATGGGGATTCGTTTTTGCTTGACTATACATATTTATTAGAAGGGTTTTTATTATCTGTTCTCCTTTAATTTTGGGGGTGATGGGTTAGAAGAAGCAGGTAGAAATAAGATAGCCCCCAAAAAGAATGAAAAGAGGCTCATTGAAACATTTTATAATGTTCCCAAAGAAGACAGAAGACCAGAAAGAATCCCAGAGAAGCAAGATAGCTTTGAAAATTGCATATCTTTATTCTTTTCCCTTCTTTGTTTCTGTAAATAGCATATTCTCCTAGGAAAGTATCTATTTTTTTAAAACTCTTACCTTCTGTCTACAATACTATGTATTGCTTCCAAGACAGAAGAGCAGTAAGGGCTAGGCAATGCGGGTTAAGTGACTTGCCCAGGGTTACACAGTTAGGAAGTGTCTGAATCCAGATTTGAATTCTGGACCTCCCATTTCTAGGCCTGGTTCTCAATCTACTGAACCACATTTCTGCCCCAGTGAAGTATTTTTTTATGGCTCTGATTCTTTATTTTTAATTTTTTAATTTTATAATAAAAGATTTTTCCTTGTTTACATGATTCATGTTCTTAATTTTCCCTCCACCCAACCAACCCCAACCACTCATAACCAAAGCACAATTCCACTGGTTTTTACATGTGTCATTGATCAAGACCTATTTCCATATTGTTGATAGTTGCACTGGGGTGGTTGTTTAGAGTTTATATTCCAAATCATATCCACAATAATCCATGTGTTCAAGTAATTCTTTTTCTTCTGTGTTTCTACTCCTGTAGTTCTTCCTCTGAATGTGGGTAGCTTTCTTTTTCCCAGGTCCCTCAGAACCGAACTGGATCATTGCTTTGCTGCTAGTACAGAAGTCCATTACATTCGATTTTACCACAGTGTATCAGTCTCTGTGTACAATGTTCTCCTGGTTCTGCTCCTTTCACTCTATATCAATTCCTGGAGGTCATTCCAGTTAACATGGAATTTCTCCAGTTTATTATTCCTTTGAGTACAATAGTATTCCATCACCAGTAGGTACCACAATTTGTTCAGCCATTCCCCAAATGAAGGCCATACCCTTGTTTTCCAGTTTTTTTGCCACTACCGAGTACAGTTTTAAATATTTTTGTGCATGTCTTTTTTCATATGATCTCTTTGGGGTGCAATACCAGCACTGCTATGGCTGGATCAAAGGGAAGATAGTTTTTTAAAACCCTTTTAGCATAGTTCCAAATTACTATCCAGAATGGTTGGATAAATTCACAATTCCACCAGCAACGTATCAATGTCCCAATTTTGCCACATCCCTTCCAACATTCACTACTTTCCATTGCTGTCATGTTAGCCAATCTGCTAGGTGTGTTTTGATTTGCATTTCTATAATCATAAGACACTTAGAACACTTTCTCATGTTCTTATTGATAGTTTTGATTTCTTTATCTGAAAATTGCCTATCATGTCCTTTGCCCATTTATCAATTGAGGAATGGCTTGATTTTTTGTACAATTGATTAAGCTCCTTATAAATTTGAGTAATTAGATCTTTGTCAGCGTTTTTTGTTATAAAGATTTTCCCAATTTGTTGATTCCCTTCTAATTTTGGTTGCATTGGTTTTGTTTGTACAAAAACGTTTTAATTTAATGTAATCAAAATGATTTATCATACATTTTGTAATTTTTTCTAACACTTGCTTGGTTTTTAAATCTTTCCTTTCTCAGAGATCTGACAAGTAAACTATTTTGTGTTCACCTAATTTACTTATAGTTTCCTTCTTTATATTCAAGTCATTCACCCATTCAGAATTTATCTTGGTATAGGATGTGAGATGTTGATCTAAATCTAATCTCTCCTATATTGTTTTCCAATTTTCCCAGCAGTTTTTGTCAAATAGTGGATTTTTGTCCCCAAAGCTGGGCTCTTTGGGTTTATCATACACTGTCTTGCTGAGGTCATTTACCCCAAGTCTATTCCACTGATCCTCCTTTCTGTCTCTTAGCCAGTACCACATTGTTTTGATGGCCATTGCTTTATAATATAGTTTAATATCTGGTACTGCTAGGCCACCTTGCTTCACGTTTTTTTTTTCATTATTTCCCTTGATGTTCTTGATCTTTTGTTATTCCAAATTAATTTTGTTATAGTTTTTTCTAATTCAGTAAAAAAGTTTTTTGGTAGTTTGATAGGTATGGCACTAAATAAGTAAATTAATTTGGGTAGAATGATCATTTTTATTATGTTAGCTCATCCTATCCATGAGCACTCAATGTTTTTCCAATTGTTTACATCTAGTTTTACTTGTTTGGAAAGTGTTTTGTAGTTGTGTTTGTATAATTACTGTGTTCATTTTAATAGATAGATTCGGAAGTATTTATATTGTATAGGGTGATTTTAAATGGTATTTCTCTTTCTAACTCTTGCTGCTGAGATGTGTTGGACATATATAGAAATGCTGACGATTTATGTGCATTTATTTTGTATCCTGCAACTTTGCTAAAGTTGTTGATTATTTCCACTAGCTTTTTAGTTGATTCTTTAGGATTTTTTAAGTAGACCATCATATCATTTGCAAAGAGTGATAGCTTGGTCTCCTTATTGCATATTTTAATACCTTCGATTTTTTTTTCTTCTCTAATTGCTACTGCTAGTATTTATAGAACAATGTTAGATAATAGAGGTGATAATGGGCATCCTTGTTTCACTTCTGATCTTACTGGGAATGCTTCTAATTTGTCACCATTGCTGATGATGCTTGTTGGTGGTTTAAGATAGATATTGTTTATTATTTTTAGGAAAGGCCCTTTTATTCCTAAACGTTCTTGTTAATTGTTAATTGTTTCTATGATTTTTTCTTTTTTTTTCCAACTGATTTTGGAGAATCATACTATTTAGTTTCCAATTAATTTTTTTATTTGCCTATTCATGTTCTCTTATATATTATTATTTTTATTCCATTATGAGATCTGAGAAGGTTATCTTTATTATTTCTGCTCTTTTGCATTTGTTTGCATTATTTCTATGCCCTAGTACATGGTCAATGTTAGTGATTGTACCATGTGCTGCTGAAAAGAAGGTGTATTCCTTTTTGTCCCTATTTATTTTTCTCCACATGTCTATTAACTCTAATTTTTCTAGGATTTCGTTCACCATTTTCATCTCTTTCTTATTTATTTTTTGGTTTGATTTATCTAGATTTGATAGGGGAATGTACAGGTCTCGTACTAGTATGGTTTTCCTATATATCTCTTCCTTGATCTCTGCCAGTTTCTCCTTTAGAAATTTAGATGCTATACCATTTGGTGAATACATGTTGAGTACTACTATTTCTTCATTGTTTATAATGCTTTTTATCAGAATGTAATTGTCTTCCTTATCTCTTTTAATCAGATCTATTTTTACTTTGGCTTTGTCAGAAATCATGATTGCAACTCCTGCCTTCTTTTTCTCAGGGGAAACCCAAAAGATTTTGCTCCAGACTTTTATTTTTACTTTATCTATGTCTACCTGTTTTATATGTGTTTCTTGTAGACACATATGGTAGGATTTTGGTTTCTAATCCACTCTGCTATTTGCTTCCATTTTTATGGGTGAGTTCATTCCATTCACATTCAGAGTTGTAATTATCAACTGTGTGTTCCCCAACATTTTAATTCCCTCTCCTTGTCCTGCCCTTTCTTCTTTCACTATTTCCTTCTATACCAGTGTTTTGTTTTTAATCAGTCCCCCTAGTCCCTTCCCTTATTGTGCATGCCTTTCCCCCCCTCCCTTTTTATTCCCGTCTTATTTTCTTTAGGGTCTTTTAAAAACTACCCCCCTTGGGGCAGCTGGGTAGCTCAGTGGATTGAGAGCCAGGCCTAGAAACGGGAGGTCCTAGGTTCAAATCTGGCCTCAGACACTTCCCAGCTGTGTGACCCTGGGCAAGTCACTTGACCCCCATTGCCTAGCCCTTACCACTATTCCACCTATAAGTCAATACACAGAAATTAAGGGTTTAAAATTTAAAAAAAAGTGAAAAAAAAACACTATCCCCCTACTTTTCGCTCTCTAGTATTGCTTCCCTTCCCACCAGTCTTTTTGTTACACTTCTACTTCTCTAGCGGGCATGAATCAATTCTCTGCCCCAATGCATCTGATTGTTCTTCCCTTTTTAAATTAATGTCAATGCACTTATGAATTAAGTATTTCCTCTCCCTAACCTCTTTTCTCTTCCAATGTTTTTGGTCCTCTTCCCTGTTCCCTCCCCACACTTCTTTATGGAATATAAATTTACTCCATTTTATGTCTTTTCTCATTTCTCTTAATACTATCTTCTTTTTTTTACCTCTAGCTTTATATATGTTTATACATACATAAACACATATATACATATATGTATATATACCTATATATTATATATATCTTGATATTTCATTCTATACAGTTTGTCACCGTTCCCTCTGAGTATACTTTTTGTAACTACCCTGATGATAATAACAATTTTTAAGAGTTACCAATATTATCTTTTCTAATTGGGATACAAATCATTTGAACTTATTGGCTCCCTTAAAGTAATGGTTATAGTTGTTTTTTTTTTTTTGTTTTCTCCCCCTCTCTTAATTACCTTTTGGTGATTCTGTTGAGTTCTGTGTTAGGGCAGCAAATTCTTTGTTTAAGTCCAGCTTTTTCTTTATGAATGCTTGGAAGTCTTCAATTTTGTTGAATGACCATACTTTCCCCTGCAAAAATATAGTCAGTTTTGCTGGATAGTTGATTCTTGGTTGTAGACCCAGTTCCCTTGCTTTCTGGAATATTATATTCCATGCCTTCTTGTCCTTCAATGTAGATGCAGCCAGATCCTGTGTTATCCTAACTGTGGTTCCCTGGTATCTGAATTACTTCTTCTTAGCAGCTTGTAATATTTTTTTCCTTGGTCTGGTAATTTTTGAATTTGGTTATAATGTTCCTTGGAGTTGTCAGTTGTGGATTAAATGTAGGAGGTGATTTCTGGATTCTTTCAATTTCCACTATTCCCTCTTGTTTGAGAATGTTGATTTTTCTTGGCTAATTTCTGGTAGGATGCTGTCCAGGTTTTTTCTTTTGTCATGATGTTCTGATAGACCAATAATTCTTAAATTATGTCTCTGAGATCTGTTTTCCAGATCTGTGGTTGTGTCAATGAGGTGTTTCATATTTTCCAAAATTTTTTCATTCTTTTGATTTTAGTTTATATATTCTTGCTGTCTTGTGAAGTCATTTGCTTCTAGTTTTTGGATTCTGATTTTTAAAGACTGAATTTCATCCCTGGCTTTTTTGGTCATCCTCTCCTTCTGTTCTGATTTTCTTTGTAGGTTATCTTTCACCTTTGTTTCATTTTCCAGCTGGTCAGTTTTGGCTTTCAAGGTACTATTTTCTTGTTTTAGTTCATGTATTTCCTTTTCCCAACTGATTTCAGCCTCTCTCAATTGTTTTTTGAGTTCTTGAGTTAATTGAATTTTGAGATCTTCCAAAGCCTGTGTCCAGTTCTTTGAAATTTCTTTGGTTTGCTTGGGGTTCCTTGTTCTTCTATTTCATTTGCTCTTAGTTCACTTCCTGGAAAGAAGCTGTCAATTGTAATTTCTTTTTTTTTCCTGTTGGTTACTCATATTTTTTCTTCTTTCCCTCCTGTGCCTTTTCTGCTCTGCTTGCTGATTAAATGAAGCAGATGGTTTTAATGCCCTTAAATGTAAGATCTTCCCAGCTGGTAATAATAGTTTGTCACTATTTTCTCTGCAGTCTATGGGGGAGGGATGTTGGAGTTTCACTGCCCTCTGCAGACTTCTTATCTGTCTTATTGATGGGATTAAGTCAGGGTGGGGTTGATCTGTCTGTCTTGTTGTGTCCTGAGTCTAAAACCCTGAGGGAAGGAGGGGGGAGACAAGATGGAGAGTTTTTGCTGCATCCAGGGTGCCCTCTCTGTGTTTTCACTCTAGCCACCTCCCTTTGTCTGTGTTCAGTGCCCTGACCCTAGTGTCAGCAAGGCAGCAAGGCTCTCTCACCAGACTAGTGTGTTTGCCCACCCAGAGATTCCAGGAACTGCTGGAGACTCTGCCCAGCACATCGGGGAGGGGTCCTGGGATTCTCCTTCTTCCAAACCCAGGAATTCAGGCCTTTTTTTCTTGGCATAACTCTTGAGCTGTCCAGCAGTAGGATCTTCCAGCTTTGTCCTGTTGTTAGATTTGGTTTTCTTTCCCCTTGCAGTGCTTTGTTTTCTATCTCGATGAAGAAGGATACAGAGGTCTGAGATTTTGCTCCATCTAAGTTGCCATCTTCCCAGAATTCCCCACGTATTTTTTAAAAAAAATCCAGATCACCTTTGATTCCTCATTTTTCTTGGAATCCGCCTTCCCCATAGAATTTCCAATTAACCACTAAATCCTATAAATTCTATCTCTACAACATTTTCCCCATTATTCCCTCTTTCCTCTTTTTACTACCACCATTTTAGTTATGTCCTCATCTCTCGCCTATAATATTTCAACAGCATCTTGTCTGGTTACTATGCCTCCAATCTCTTCTCTTTCCAATTCATCCATAATACATATGACTAACAAGATTAATCATTGTAATTTATAGTTTTCATAATGTCATCTCTCTATGAAAAAAATGTTAATGACTCTCGATTGCCCATGGAATTACAATCTCCCCTATAACATCTCCCACTACTAATATTGTTCAATAGAGACTCATCAAGTCTCCATCCTCTGAATTTACCATGGTACGTGCCTGTGGCTACATAGGCACAGTCAAATAAAAAGGCAGCTTGGAGCACTCCTCTCATGTCCATGCTATCATGCCTATATTAGGTAAGGTTAGAAAATGCAAGCAATCAAATTTAAAGACCACAGTTTTGGAGAATCCTGCTAAACCAGCCAAATGATCAACTCAAAATCTAACACACTGGATGATAGGGGGTAAAAAGCTTGACAATATGCTGGGAAGAATCTAATAAGATAAAATTTAACAGGGAAAATATGGCCTTAGACTTCGATTCAAGACATTGGCTCCTTAAATACAAAATAGGCAAGGCATATCTAAGAAGCAGTTTGTATGAAAAAAATAGGGATGTTAGAATACTATAAGCTCAATATTATTCACCAAGATGATACAGCACACCAGAAAGCTAACATGATTTTATGCAATAAAGGAAGCATAGCTTTCAGAGTAAGGAAGTGACAATACCACTATATTCTGTTTTGGTCAGCACACATCTGGAGTATTGTGTTAGTTTCTGTTAGCTATAATCAATGAAGGATGTTAATGAACTGAAGAGTGTCGAGAGGAAAACAGCTCGAATGATAAAGGACTTCTAGTCTATAGCCTATGAACATTAAGTGAAGGAAATAGTGAAGAAGAGGAAAGATCATGTGAACACAATCGTTGTCTACAAGTTGATGAAATAGGCATTAGACTTTTATTTAACTCTATAGGACAGAACTATTTGTTATGTGAAGGAAGCAAAGAAAAAATATTTAGATTTGATATAGGGGGAAAAAATTCCTAAAGATAAGAGTTACACAAAATAGGAAAGGATGCCTTCAGGAGTATGTTCTTTCCTCATTTGAGATCTTTAAACAAAAAATTCTCAGATTTGTGTGAAGTGGATTGGGGGTCCCTTTAAGGTATGTGTTGGATTAAATGGCCGCTGCATCTTTTCCATCTTGAAATTTTGTGAATCTATGAAAAACAACATGAAAAATATAAGGAACAAATAAATAATGGTAAAAAATTTTTAAATAACAATTTTAAAAATTTTAATTTTGTTATTTTTGAATTAAAAATAACAAAAATTCTCTATTTTAAGTTCAGACTCATCAGATAAAACATGAAAATGAGACACACTTTTAGAGGTATATGGCAAAACAGCAATTCAACTGAAATTAGGATGAAATTAAAAAGTAAAGGAAGTTTCTCCTTTTATGGTTCATTTCCTGAGAAGATTTGACAGTCACTGAACATACACATATCTCAGCTAATATGAACTCTTCCCTTCTGGGTTCTCTCCCCAACTCTCTTAAGAGAACTCATGACTACAAGAACAATAATGCAAGTTGCTTGGGAGCAAAGATGTTTCTTTTCATCTTTTAATTCACAGGGCCTAGAACAATATGCTTTACATAATAAAGACTTAATACAGATTTGTTGATGTTAATTAAATTTAAAATCAAATAACAGAACATCTGATCTGACAAAGGCCTTAAATTTTTTTTCATAATTTGTAAAGATAATAGGATATTTGAAGTTGGTACAGTTATGGAAAATATAAGATGTAAGTTTGTACCTAATTTTTGGAATGTAAAACAAATAATGGAAGAAGGTAAGGGTGAAAGAATAAGTTGAAAAGGAGTCTTCCTGGGAAGGGAGCACTTAAAGGAGAGTAGCAAAAACCTAGTTGGTACAAAAACTATTGCAAAATACAGAGAACCAAAAGCAGGCTGGAGAACAGAGTACTGGGAAACTCTCAGAAGAGCATGAGCTCCTACTGTGCTTACAACTTTCACTTCCAATTTTAGTCCCCCAAAGTGTGAGGCTGTAAATATAACCCCAGGTTAGAGGAAGTGATAACTGTTCTATGATCATGTGAGTTGCTGTTGACAAAAAAAAAATAATAATAAGACTACTGTGCCAGGTGCAGGAAACCCCAGCTGGGCCCCTATATCTGACTACAGCTTTTGTATACCCTTAGGGTAATGGGTTGAGTCTCAGACACTTGTATTTTCAGAGATACAGCTTAGTCTCAGAAAGGCCTCATCAATTGAGGCAGGTCTTATTAGATACTGAACTTTTACCCTAAAAACTGCTAAAGGACACAACACACTTAGGGAAGGGGCCACACAGATTTAGATTACTTCCCCATTTGCTGCCCTTCTAAACAGTTCCCGGGAGGAAGAAGCACATAGCCACACTCATAAAAGGAACTCTTTCTAGGACCCCAAAACGATGCAGCCTTGATTTATTCAAGACATGAAAAAGTAGTAAATTTATCCAATATAATTATTTATGATTAAGTAATAGTCCTTTCTCTGCCTTTAAAGTACCTTTTCAAACAAAATCTTGACTCACAAATAATGGAAGATGCCATGCAATTCAGCTAAGTATGGCTCAATTGCTTTTCTAGCCAAAGGACTGACTGAGTTCACTAGTTATGATGCTTTCCCTGGTTATGGTACTGACAGTGGGTTCCTGGCTACCATTTGCCACAACACATAGGACTTCCTATATGTGACTGTAACTAAAACTACAGCAATAGTTGGAGATGGGTACAAACACAGCAAAGTATAGTAGTTTATTTTTTGACTGTAGATCCTCTTGAATTGCTTTGGGATGTCATATGGAAGGTATCAGGACACAGTTGAGAAGTGACGATTTAACTCAAAATGTTAAGTGAATAGCTCAAACATTCCATTTTCTGTGGAAAATGCAAGAAAATATTATTGTAATTTTAATAACTTTTTTCAATAATTCAGTCTTCCAGTATCTCTGATTACTTCTTTGTGAATATTCTTCTTCCTAACCCAGATAACCCTTTTACAACCTAGTAAATAGTTCTTGAAATGCTTTGTTTAAAAAGTTTACCACTGTGTAACCCACCCAGTGATGAATATTACTACATATATTAAAAAGATTAAAGCATAATAAGGCGGTAGATGAGAGAATTTCCTGAAAATTCTGAAGGACTATTGTAAAACTCTAAGATCTTTAGAGATTGTTGAACTTGGTTTTTATTATGCATAAAGTCATGTAAAAACTTGTAGGCTTTCTTTACTTGATACAAATATATGATTAACAATACTCAAGTCCAGTTGTGTCAAACTCAAACAGAAATATTAGCCACCAATCCATATTTAAGGATCCCTGCGGGTCACATACTGTCTTAGTTTTTAAATGTAATCTGTCTTATCGTATTTTTATTTATTTTGTTAAATATTCCTCAATTATAGTTTAATCTGGTTAAAGCTGTGCTCTGGAATACTATGTGTTTGATATCTCTGCTCCAATTTATTCTAAATTCCATTGGGATCATTCTTTGGCTCAAAAGAAAATAAAGAGAATAGAAGAGGAAATGATTTTGAGAGGAATTAATCAATTAGCAATCATTTATTAACTGCCCGCTAGGTACTTAGCACTATGCCAAACCTAGGAACAGAAGAAGATAAAAAAATATATTGAAACAGTTACTTCCTTCAAATAGACTGCCATTCAATGGAGGGGAAGACAAAATATATAAAAGTAAATTTGGCAGGGAGGGAGGTAGTAGCAGTTAAGGGTATCAGGAAAACTTTCATGTTCATGGTGTTTCAGCTGAATTTTAATGCAAGCTAGATATTATAAGAGATGAAGGTGAGGAAGAAGAGTATTCCAGGGATAGAGTTCAACCAACACAAACATAAGATAAAAAGATGGAGTATCAGGTGTGAAGAACAGCAGGAAAATCAATTTGACTGGAGCAAAGAATTTGTGAAGGAAGATAATGCATAATTTGGCTAGAATGATAAACACTTTCATCTTATCTTTAAACTGGATGAACTCTTTGCCTGGAATGCTCTTCTTTCTCACCTCCATCTCTTATAATACCTAGCTTGCATTAAAAGTCAGCTCAAACACCATGAATATGAAAGTTTTCCTGATATGCCTAACTGCTAATACCTCTCTCCCTGCTAAAAGGAGACCAGATTATGAAGGGCTTTGTATAGCAAGGTTTAAATTTGATCTTAGGTGTAATAGAGATTTATTCAGGAGGGGGTGACAGTCAGATTAATGGTTTGGGAAAATCATTTTGGCAGCTGCATGCAACATGAATTGAAAGGAGAAGAATTTGAGGCAGGGAGATTAATTAGTATAATAATTGTAATAGTCCAGGTGGGAGGTGATGAGAAGTTTCAGGAGGGTGAAGGCTATAAGACTATAGAATAGGAACTGAATGTGAACTATGTACAAGAAGAATTGAAGAAACTTAGCAGTTGCTTAGATATGTGAGGCAAGAGAGAGTCAATAGTTAAGAAAGACACTGAAGTTGCATCACTGAATAATAGGAAGGATGATGGTAGCTCTAACAAAAATGGAAATGTTTGGAAGAATGTTAGGTTTCAGGGGAAAAGGATGAGTTCTGTTTTGAATATATTATGTTTTCTGGTACCTTTGGGACATCCAACTAGAAGTGTACAATAGGCAATTGGAGATGAGAAACTAAAACTCAGGAGAGAGACTAGGAATAGAAGAATAGACAAGGTACAGACCTGGAAGTCATCTGCCTAGAGATGGTAATTAAACCCAGGGGAACTGATGAGTTCACCAAGTAAGAGAATGAAAAGAGAGAAGAAAAGAGATCTAAACACAGTATTGAGAAACAACCATAAATATACACGACTGGACAATAATTAGAATGGCCCAAGGAAGAGGGGAAGAGGCTAAAATGAAAGTTGATATACCAGAAAGAGATTACTTGTCTTGGAATTAGCTGAGCTGTGAACATGATTTTCTCCTGTTCTATTCTAATGCCTCATCATGGCAATAAGATTATCCTAGATTCTAAAAAGTTATGACAGAGCATTAGTTATGGAGGCCTTTACTTCACCAGAATATTTTCAAGTATAGATATAATGATATTCATTATGTCAATTGTCAGACAAATAGCTCAGATAATTGTGAAGATGCTATCACTTCTCTATCAGGTATATTTGTATTTTGGAATCTGAAAAGTAATGAAAACCATTTACTAAGTCATGGAACTATTGTGATGCACATCAATTAAGGGAATGCCCACACTAATGAAATCATGAGTCTTTTGAAGTATTGTGAATATGAAGGAAAGGGAAAGAGCAGAGAAATAATGTATTCACCATGTTCCTGAGTGAAAAGAAATGAATTAGTAAAGAATCAACATCAGGGTAGGGAGGCACTTAGTTATATCATTGGCCCCAAATAGATTGACAATTGTCCTGAATGAGAGGACCAAATAGAGGTGTCATAAAGCAACTTCATGAAGAAAAGGAAGAGAAAGACGCTCTATGCAGTCTGTGATTTTTATACTTATAGGATAACAGTAAGTCAGTTGTTTGCAACTCTGACAATGCCCATGCATTTGGAGTAATCTCCTCTACTTCCCTGATAAAGGAAAATTTCAGGCTTTAATATACAAAGTTTTCCCTTTCTTATCTAAACAGTAACCATAAGACCAAAATGAAATAAATGCAAATGAAGAAGACTGAAGACTTTAGATCACTTTTTAAATGATTCCTCAATTAGCTCTAGAATGATGTCAAATATAAACAGAAATGGATCCTGAATGCCAGCATTTTAATTTAGAAAACCAAATTTCATTGCTGCTAGTACAGGAGTCCATTACATTCTATTTTACCACACTGTATTGGTCTCTGTGTACAATGTTCTTCTGGCTCTGCTCCTTTCACTCTGCATCAATTCCTGGAGATCTTTCCAGTTCACACGGAATTCCTCCAGTTTAGTATTCCTTTGAGCGCAATAGCATTCCATCACCAGCATATACCACAATTTTTTCAGTCATTCCCCAATTGAAGGACATACCCTCATTTTCCAGTTCTTTGCCACCACAAAAAGCACGGCTATAAATATTTTCTTACAAGTCTGTTTATCTATGATCTCTTTGGGGTACAAACCCAACAATGGTATGGCTGGGTCAAAGGGCAGGCAGTCTTTTATAGCCCTTTGAGCATGGTTCCAAATTGCCTTCCAGAATGGTTGGATCAGTTCACAACTCCACCAGCAATGCATTAATGTCCCAAGTTTGCCACATCCCCTCCAGCATTCATTACTCTCCCCTGCTATCATTTTAGCCAATCTGCTAGGTGTGAGGTGGTACCTCGGAGTTGTTTTGATTTGCATTTCTCTAATTATTAGAGATTTAGAACACTTTCTCATGTACTTATTGATAGTTTTTATTTTTTACCTGAAAATTGCCATTCATGTCTCTTGCACATTTATTGATTGGAGAATGGCTTGATGTTTTATACAATTGCTTTAACTCCTTGTATATTTGAGTAATTAGACCCCTGTCAGAGTTTTTGTTATAAAGATTTTTTCCCAATTTGTTGTTTCCCTTCTGATTTTGACTACATTGTTTTTGTTTGTACAAAAGCTTTTTAGCTTAATATAATCAAAACCATTTAATTTACATTTTGTAATTTTCTCTAACTCTTGCTTGGTTTTAAAATCTTTCCTTTCCCAGAGATCTGACAGGTATACTCTTCTGTGTTCACTCAATTTATTTATAGTTTCCCTCTTTATATTCAAGTCATTCACCCATTCTGAATGTATCTTGGTGTAAGGTGTGAGATGTTGATCTAAACCTAATCTCTCCTATATTGTTTTCCAAATATCCCAGCAATTTTTGTCAAATAGTGGATTTTTGTCCCAAAAGCTGGGCTCTTTGGGTTTATCATGCACTGTCTTGCTGAGGTCATTTACCCCAAGTCTATTCCACTGATCTTCCCTTCTGTCTCTTAGCCATACCATATTGTTTTGATGAACATTGCTTTATAGCAGGGGTAGACAGCGTATGGCTCTCGAGTCATATCTGGCTCCACCTCCCCACTGGCCAGTCCAGACAGAGCCCAAAGATGTGTCCCAGGGGGCCCCTTCAGCCCCCACCCCATATTTCAGTGCCTCCATCCTCCTCCTTCTGCAGGCATTTATGGCTTTCACGGCCAAAAAGGTTGCCAACTGTTGCTTTATAGTATAGTTTAATATCTGGTACTGCTAGGCCACCCTTCCTTCACATTTTTTTTTCATTATTTCCCTTGATATTCTTGATCTTTTGTTATTCCAAATGAACTTTGTTATAGTTTTTTCTAATTCAGTAAAAAAAAGTTTTTTGGTATTTTGATAGGTATGGCGCTAAATAGGTAAATTAATTTGGGTATAATGATCATTTTTATTATGTTAGCTCATCCTACCAAGGAGCAATCATTGTTTTTCCAATTGTTTAGATCTAGTTTTAATTGTTTGGAAAGTGTTTTGTAGTTGTGTTTGTATAATTACTGTGTTTTTCTTTTTTCTTTTTTTTTTTAAACCCTTAACTTCTGTGTATTGGCTTCTTGGTGGAAGAGTGGTAAGGGTAGGCAATGGGAGTCAAGTGACTTGCCCAGGTTCACACAGCTGGGAAGTGTCTGAGGCCAGATTTTAACTTAGGACCTCCCGTCTCTAGGCCTGACTTTCAATACACTGAGCTACCAAGCTGCCCCCTGTGTTTGTTTTAATAGATAGATTCAGAAGTATTTTATATTGTCTAGAGTGATTTTTAAATGGTATTTCTCTTTCTACCTCTTGCTGCTCTGATGTTTTGGAAATATATAGAAATGATGATGATTTATTTACATGTATTTTGTATCCTGCAACTTTGCTAAAGTTGTTGATTATTTCTACAAGCTTCTTAGTTGATTCTCTAGGATTTTTTAAGTAGACCATCATATCATCTGCAAAGAGTGCTAGCTTAGTCTCCTCATTGCCTATTTTGATACCTTCAATTTCTTTTTCTTCTCTAATTGCTACTGCTAGTATTTCTAGTACAATGTTATTCTGAGGGATTTATGGAAAAGACACTACCCACATTCAGAGGAAGAACTGTAGGAGTGGAAACAGAAGAAAAGCAATTGCTTGAACACATGGGTTGAGGCGGACATGATTGGGGATATAGACTCAAAACTACAACACCAAGGCAACTATCAACAATTTGGAAATAGGTCTTGATCAATGACACATGTTAAAATCAGTGGAAATGCACATCAGCTATGGGAGGGGGGAGGTCAGGGGGTGAAGGGGAAAGTAACAGCATGAATCATGTAACCATGTTAACTTTTCTAAAAAAATAAAAATTATTAAATGTTAATAAAAAAGAATTGGGCACAACTGAATAAAAAAAGAAAACCAAATTTATATTATATATATGTATATATATTTCAATTTTGCTAAACATTTCCCAACTATATTTTTAATTTGACTTGGGCCCTGATCTTGATTTCTTTGTTCTAGAAGTCCTTCTCACCTATATATCCAATAAACTCAATAGACAGTATGACTTTGCATAGTTTCTCACAATAATATCCCCTCCTTTTCTTAATAGAGAAGTAGGACAACCTCCACCTCTGGAACTCCTTTATCTAGAAACTTCAGAATTCCTTACTAGGATCATGTGTACATGGATATGGCTTTCATTTATATGGCTAAGTGAACCAAAAAGACAGGAGTGATAAATTACAATAAAACATGGGACATAAACTGAGAGAAAAATATTGTTTCATGTTTACTATAGAGAATATTCCAATTCCTTCCTCTCTGAAGAATTTTAGAAAATGAATATTTGGTTTAAATTCAAACTTTCATTAGGTATATTAAAAACACCAAAAGTTCAGGCAAAAAATAATGTATTGTGGGTTTAATTTTGTGTTCAGCCAAGTGATGTATTTTCTTTCAGTTGGGGGCTCATGGTTAGGTTGGGTACAAACCCTTGATTAGAACCTGTGCAGAAAGAGAATTAATTAAAAACTCCAGTTAGAGTAACATGTGGATGGACAAGTATTTACATAAATGATCCACATATTCCCATTGCAGAAACTATAGTCTGTATTCATCCTAAAACTTCCAGCCAAATATAAACCACAACAGATGTTGGTTTTCGTTTTCTTGAGCTATTCTAAATCAAACTGTACTTCACAAGAATTAGCTTCCTTCTTTTTTTCTTGTTTAGAGCCAAATGATCCCTTTTCTTTCTCTCTATTCAAAAAATTAGATAGTCCTTATATCACACCTGACCAGAGTTAGGGTGAATCAATAGCATTAGGCTAAATTCCCTTATTTTAATATTTTCCCCATTTACTAACAAGAGGACAAAATGACTCCTCCTTTATTCATTGAAATAACTATGTGATTCTTTATGAATTTCTACAAAGAACCCAGAAATAGAAGCACATACTACTCTTGGATAAATTGTACTTCAGAGACTGTCTTAAGTCTCTGAATGTTAATCTACAACTTCCTGTTATTTTTTCCCCATGGGGCTGATGGCAGAGTACCAGACAATATTTTTTTCCAGTAGAAAAAATTTTTTCTCAAACTTTATTTGGGGAAGGACAATTTCTAACCAAATTCTGAAGAAGAATTGAGGAGCTAAACAGATAATAACATTAACTTTACTGTGGCCAGATTGTTTGAAGGCTGAGAAAATCTTGTCTGTGCTACTGATAGCCTGAAACCTTTCCAGCTCAAGAAAGACAGAGTGAGAAGAGTAGGACTTAAAAAAAAAAGAAATCCTTACTTTCTGTTTTAGAATCAATAGTGTCTATTGGTTCTAAGGCAGAAATGCAGTAAGGGCTCAGTATTAGGCGTTAAGTGACTTGCTAAAAACATCTGAGACTATATAGGAGTAGGAATTTTGACCAACTTTCAGTTGCCATCAAGCACCTTAACAAGGCAGCATTGAACTCTGAGGCTCTAGACTGAAGGAGAAAAGTGAAGAGGATAAACTCAGAAAACATAGCCTTATCCTATGTTCAAGCTCCACCCACTAATATATCTGATCAGGTAGTCTGATAAAGACAGTTTTCCAATGCAATTTCTCTTCTCTCTTCAACTTTTAGAGCAAAAAATCATACTCCCTGTCTTCTAAACTTACCTCCTGTCTTCTAAACTTTCTTTCAGGTTTGAGGGCCAATAGAGATAAACTATTTCCTCCACCTCTCTCCCTCTCTCTCTCTTCCTCTTCCTCCCTTCCTCTCTGTCTTCTGTCTCTCTCTCCCTTTCTCTCTCTCTTTCTCTCTCTCTTCCTTCCTTTCTTTCTTTCTCTTTCTCCCTTCCTTCCTTCTTTTCTTTTTCTTTCTTTCTCCCTTCCTTCCTTCTTTTCTCTTTCTTTCTTTCTTTCTT
>NC_058132.1:510964726-511040303 GCF_016433145.1 Gracilinanus agilis
TTTCTTTCTTTCTTTCTTTCTTTCTTTCTTTCTTTCTTTCTTTCTTTCTTTCTTTCTTTCTCTTATTTCCTCTCTTAGTATTAATTTTAAGACCAAAAAGCCACAAGGCCTAGGCAATCAGAGTTAAGTGACTTGTTCAGAGTCAGGCATCTAGAAATGGTCTGAGGTTGGTTTTGAACACAAATCCTCCTGGCTCCAGCCCTGGCACTCTATTCACTGTGGTATTTAACTGCCTTCCCCTCACCTACTTTCATTATCTTTCAAAGTACAGGTCAGTTCTGATTCAAGGGAGTCCTACCCTGTTCAAAAAGCTACAATATTAATCAAATCATGATTTGTTGAATTAAACTTAGTGTTCTAGCTCAAGGTTGGGGACCGAGTTATATAACACTTTATATTTTAAATAGTTAAAAAATAACTTGTGATCAGCTGTATTTACAATATTGCTAAAAATTCTTCAAAAGGCAGGCTTCTATCAGAAGATACTATATTTCATATATTTTGATAGACTCTATCTTGCAGAGGTTGCTGAGACCAATGCCAAAGACCTGGAATAGGGTCTGAGGCATAGAGAGAGTATCAGCAGCCAGACTGATGAAGGGTTATACCATGACTAATTGTAGGTGTGTGTGCTAATTGTAACCTGACTGCAAAACTAGCCCATGATCACCATGATCTTAATAGTCAGCAGAACTTTAAATGAAAACCATTTTGTCTCCCCACTACCAAAATGTACATAAATGTATTTCAGTGATATTTACATTATAAGTACAATATTTGAAGTGCTAGGGAGTACAGCAAATGGAGCATTGGGCTTAAGATCAGAAAGATTTGAGTTCAAGACAACCTCAGATGCTTATTACCTGTGTGACCAGAGGCAAATCAATTAATCTCTGCTTGCCTCAGTTTCCTTTTCTGTAAAAACATGGATAATAATAGTCGACTACTTCTCAGGGTTCTTATGAGGATAGAAATAAGATATTTGTAAAGTGCTTTGCAAAACAAAGTACTATATACATACTAGTCATTATGATCATATTCTCAAAACTTCATTTTAATATGTAAATAGATATTATCAAATAAATGTTTTTAGCTCATTTTAGCTATAAAAAGCTAACCAGTGCCTGCATCTGTTTAAACACTGGTTTTCTCAATTTATCAGTAACTTTCAGTTTTAAATGATGGGGCTGATGTGATTAAATTGAACATCTTCCTCAAAATTCCCATGACTATCCATGGCTTTAAGCTAAACACGGTATTAGGTAAAGGACAAATATCAGCATTTCTTTTATAGATCAACCAATTATGTTCCAGGCATCTACAATCTATCTCACACATAATAGAGGATGACATATGAAATCATTTCAGCTGCTACCTGCAACTTGGAGTCAAGACAGACGTCACTGTTCAGATTTTGGTTCTTTGCACAAAGATTCATCACTACAATCCTTCTACTTAAAGCACACTTAGCTCCCCTGTACAGAAGGTTCGCATTGAGAAGAAAAATTTTGAAAGATGATGTTGGGGAGTAGAAGTTAGAGAGCTTCACTGAACTCAGGAAATACTTCCTTAAGATGATTTTTGCATCAGATGCTGTCTAAACTGCTATGTGAAATGCCAAGCCATGTGAATAGTTGGAAAAATCCTCATCTTGGAGTCAGGAAATCCTAAGTACAAGTTCCAGCTGCTTTTCTCCCAAGAGTAAGTCATTTAATGTTTCAGAGCCTTACTTCTGTCTTCTATAAAATGGAGATGAACACTTTTGTTCTACTTCCCTCTCTTTATAACCCTACTGTTATAAACTCTAATGTATAAGGTGAGTGAGCTATTATTATAAGGATCTTAGTGCAAACACGATAATTAGAAAACAAAAAAGAATTGAATATCAGAGATGAGTAGGGACAAAACTCATTAAGGTCTTCAACAAGAGACAAAAAATAAATCAAATGACCAAAAAAATCTCAGCTTGTCATGACAACTGTGAGATATTTTAGGCCATTCAATATATTATCCACTTTTACTGGGAAGGGTGTAATAATATACTGAATTTCAACTTCTCTGATGAATGAATGAATGAATGAATGAATGAATGAATGAATGAATGAGGCATTCGTATCTCTTGCAGAGTGGAACAGGATACATTTTTCCCTCAGGCCTCCTGAAAATTTGGGGGTATCTTTTCCCTAATGCTATTGGCTTAAACACCTCTTCTGATATTTTCTCTCTCCTCCTACTAGCTGACAATTATTAATACCAAATACCAATTACTATTTAGCTAATTAATATTGATTAGCTTTTACAAAGGGTATTTATTCATTACAGTTAAAACAGAAGTACAAACATTTCCCTCCCCCTACACTTTGGGGATATAATTTCC
This sequence comes from Gracilinanus agilis, assembly GCF_016433145.1. Lineage (NCBI taxonomy): Eukaryota > Metazoa > Chordata > Mammalia > Didelphimorphia > Didelphidae > Gracilinanus > Gracilinanus agilis. Next base: position 510,967,104 of record NC_058132.1, read on the forward strand.
CCTATATTGCCACAATCCCTGAGGAAAGTGAGCTAAACATTTTCTCTTTAGCATTGTTCCCACCATGTTCACATAGTTGGATGAGTTTTTGTCTCACCCATCCCTGGGATATATATCAAAGGTTGGTTTTTCCCCATCTCAAGGGACCCATAACTGTACCACTGGACTGCAAACTCTGGAATGGATTTGACTTTAATATCTATCAGAGCTCTTAAAGTTGTAGTCCTTTCTGAAAAAGATGTGTACAAAAATATTTATAGCTGCGCTCTTTGTGGTGGCAAAAAAATTGAAAATGAGGGGATGCCCTTCAATTGGGGAAAGGCTGAACAAATTGTGGTATCTGCTGATGATGGAATATTATTGTGCTCAATGGAATAATGAACTGGATGAATTCCATGTGAACTGGAATGACCTCCAGGAACTGATGCAGAGTAAAAGGAGCAGAACCAGGAGAACATTGTACACAGAGATGGATACACTATGCCATAATTGAATGTAATGGACTTCTCTACTAGTAGCAAGATCCAGGACAATTCTGAGGGACTTATGAGAAGGAACTCTATCTACATCCAGAGAAAGAACTGTGGGAGCAGAAACACAGAAGAAAAACAATTGTGTGGTCATATGGGTCGATGGGGACATGATTAGGGATGTAGACTCTAAGCGATCACCCTAATACAAATATTAATAATATGGAAATAGGTCTTGATCAATGACATATGTAAAACCCAGTGGAATTACTTGTTGGCTCCAGGGGGCACAGGAGGAGGGGAGGGAAAGAACATAAATCATGTAACTATGGGAAAATGTTCTAAATTAATTAAATAAATAAATTTCTGCAGTTAAAAAAAAAGGTTGTAGTCCTTTCCAATCTTCTTTACTTAAAAAGAAAGAATGGGGGCAGCTAGATGGCTAAGTGGTTTGAGAAGCAAGCCCAGAGAAAGGAGGTCCTCAGTTCAAATCTGGTCTCAGACTCTTCCCAGCTTTGTGATCCTAGGCAAGTCATTTAACCTCCATTGACCAGCCATTACTGCTTTCCTGTCTTGGAACTAATAAAAATATTGACTCTAAGATGGAAGATAAGGGTTTACATTTATTTATTTATTTAGCAGGATTAAGTTTATTTTCACATTCATATTAGACATAAAATAGCAGAGTTAACAAAGTTGAGTGAATTTAGATTTTACAGACTTCTATTGACTCTTTTTTCTTTTTTTGGTACTTACAGTATTTGAACAGATTCCATGATCTTATAGGATTAGGAGCTAGAAAGGACCTTAGAAACCTTCTAACCCAATCATCTGATTTTATTCATCACTTTGGATATGCTACCACTATAGGTAAAAACTGAAACCTGTTTGTGTATTCTCATCTTATGTGATTTTTGCCCTAAGAGTTTAAATTTTTGAAAGAAGAAAAGAAAAAAGAAAGAACATATTCTGAGATTCTGAGGAAAAGAATTGAGACGCCTACTCTTAGGCTGCATTTTGACCTTTTGTGGGGAAGGCCCAAGGGCTTACCCTTTATAAAATTGTTTCTTTTATTTTCTCTCACTGGAATGCCACCAGGTAGGAAGAAGTCACACTAAGAGAAGAATGGTATTTTGATTTCTTAGAACCTTTTCAATGTTCTGTACTCCTCAGATTCCATCTATACAGCCAATTAAAAAGGTTCCTCTTCATGATATGCCTAATGGAAAAAAAACCAGTTGCAAAATATCTACACATGTTCAAATTTCACATGGGAATTGCATGAGCTGTACGTGTTTATAAGGGCTGGGCTCATCATCCAATTCCTCATTATGGAAATATGGGGTTTGTAAGAATCAGAAACCGAGAGTGATTAACAAGATTGTGAATTTAGGAAACTGAAATGATAGTGAAACTCTCAACAATAATTAGAAATTTTTGATGAGATATGGGCTTAGGGTATAAAAAAATATTTCAATTTTAGACATTACAAGTTTAAGATTCCTATGGGAAACCAGTTTGGAATGTCTAATATACAATGTATAAGTTTATACAGGATATCAGGAGGGAGATTAATGCTGTATATATAGGTCTGGAATTCATGTGTATAGAGATCATGTATGAACTAAGGGAGCTAATGTGTTCACCAAATGGATATAGAGAGAAAAAAGAAAAAGGAATCCAGAATAAAGTCTTGTGGATCATTCACTTATAGTTAGTAAATGGTTATTATGTGGATGATGACACAAAAGGAAAATATTCAGAAAAGCATGAGTCAGAATTTCAAATGTTATGGAGAGGTAAAGAAGAATGAATATTGAAAAAAGGACATTAGATTTTTTTCTTTTCTATCTATTCATTTATCTGTTTCAGTTAACAAAAATCGATTTTCTTTCTTATCAGGAAAAAAAGCAGAAAAACAGAATCATTGTAATAAATATGAATGGTCAAATAAAACAGATTCCCAGTTGAATATTATTGACAGGGAATTGCCAGTACATTACCTGTCATTCTAGCTATCAGAGAGACTAAGGCTGGCAGTCTTCTTGGGCTGCAATGAGTTCTGAGCTACAATGTCCTCTGCCAGCTGAGTGTTTGTACTAATTCAGCATCAAAACAATAAGCCTCCAGGAGCAAAGGGCTGACAAGTTGCAAAAAGGCCCCAGTTGGAAACTGTACAGGGCAAAGCTCCAATACTTATCAGACTGTGAGCTCACTCCTTAATAGTAAGGACTGTTTTTGTCCTTCTTTTGTATCATTAGCACGGACTTTGATACATAATGGCTCATAATAAATGCTTGTTGACTTAATTTATAAACTTCCAGCCTAGATAAGATGAGGAGACCCAGTCTGTGAATAAACAAACAAAAGCAACATATCCCTGCTTTGGCCAAGACCAAAAAAAATATGTTTCATTGTGTACCCTGAGTTCATCTCTTCTCAGAGTTGTTAGATTTGACAAACAAGAGAGCACTGACAATTTTGTAAAGAGAGGTAATGAAGTTTGAAGCTAGATTGAAAAGTGTTAAGAGAGTGATAAAAAAGGAAATTGAGTCATTGTAAAAAGATGACTTTTTAAAGGAATTTGATCAAAAAAAGGGAGAAGTGATCTAGAATAAAAGTTAATAAGGAATAGTAGGATTTAGCAAAAAAATTTTTAGAGATTTTGAAAACTTGGGCATGTTTACGGGAAGCAAAAAGGAAAGTAGTAGACAGGAGATTGGAGAATAGAGATGGGAGTGATGATAATGGAGAAAAGCTTCCTGATTGATCTCCCTGCCTCCAGTCCTTTTCCTATTATAATCCAAACTGATCTACACATGTGAATATTGGAATTCCTAAAGCATAGGGCTGATATTAAAATGTCAAAAAGAAAACCTCCAATGGTTGCCTAGTGGCTGCTAGGTAAAGTACAGACTCTTCTATTTGGCATTTAAAAACCTTATGCATTCAAGCCTTCACACAGGCTTTCTGTTAAATCGTTTAAATTAATTCCTTCTATTTCCACCTTTGCTTCTTGGGATTAATATCTATACTCAAGGTTCAGCTCAACTGTTATCCAATTGGTTTTACCCATTTCCCCTGCTAAAACTACTTTATTTTTGCTATGTATTTTATATTCTCTAGTTTGTAAACATCCTGTTCCCTACTCCCATCACCCACCCAATAGAATGTCAGGTCCTTGAAGGCAAGACTTCCTCTTTTTTTTTTCCACCATGGGTTGCCAAAGCCTGTACAATGCCTACAATATAGTGATCACTTAAAAATTCCTACTGAATTGAATTTGAAGAAGGGGAAGATGAGCAATGCTTGAATCCATTTCACCTGGGTCCTTACTACTGGTTCTAAGCAGGAATCACCCAAGGTATTTTTAACCAACTGCAATTTATACCTTTGTAGTTAGGTTGTGGTCTTGTTACTTCTCAGGTGAATGGAGGAAATATGATATTCTCTTGGAGAATGACTCTTCTTAGTGTCTAGTTACATACTAAGTCAAAATGGTGTTTAGACATTTTAACATGTGTAAAGTGGCTACTGGATTGCAGAAGCTTGTAGTCATTTTTTCTTTTATCTACCCACTGGACCACTAAGTAAAAATTCATAAACCAATGTGTTAAACACTTTGAGCTTACCAGGAGGAATCTATATTAAAAACCAATAATGGGGATAGTACCTGGGAGACCTTGTCCTTTTGTGAGTCCAGATCTAATAGTGTGTGAGATTGAATATTCTAGCAGTTACTCATTCCTTTTGAGCAACCCTTTTCATGTCTTCTTCTGTAGCTAGGGAAAGAAATGAATTCTTCCTTCTTACTCTTGCCTCCCATTAAATAATATAACAGCTCATAATAGAAAATAGGATGTCAACAGACGATATTACATTTTTAGGAAGGTGTAATATCTCTAGATTTTCAAATCCTTCAAGGACGTGAATAGTACAATAATGATTATCACTGGGAATAAAACATTTGCTTCAGGAGATACTAAAGGTGAGAGTGAAACAATTTTGTATTTATTTTAAACATTATACTGTCATCCATAATTAATAGGATAATACTGCTCAGTAGAGCTTGAAAATACTGTGTACATTTTCAGTTCTATTTCTTGCTCCTTCTATGAGAAATAGACTTACCTTTAAGCTTTTGTTTTATTTTACTTTTTTATAACAAAGATTATTCAAAAGCCAGTATATTTGATTTCTTCCCTAAATATTTTGATTAATTCTATTTTCCAGGAGGTGGTAATAATTAGGTCAATTGTTTAAGCCTGGTGCTAAATAGAATCTTTATAAATAGAGGTCAGTAACTTTGGCTACTACAAGCCCCCTTCTAATTCTTCTTTTTCACATCATAATTGATACTCTCAACACAGCTTGTACTGAAATAAGCTTTCCCAGAGCAGCTAAAAGTCATTTTTATTTCATATGGTATGCAAATCAAACACTTCCATTTTCTAGGCCAATGGCCAAAAAAAGTGGAGGAAATATCCTTTGAGATATCACCAGGAAATATCACTTAAATAAACAAAAAAAGTCAGTGGAATAGCACAGTGTATTAAAGAGATATAGTCATGTGAGTAAATCCATGAACAAGATGTGGTTGAGGATGAATGGAGGGAGAAATGAATGGAAAGAGAATCAGAAGGAATATCATCATGGGATTACTCTATAAATTGCATGCATAGAAGATGGAAATAGATAAGGAATTTGTGAAACAGATCTCAGACATAGCAGTAGAATATAGCAGTGATAGCTAACTTCAAGTACCTGAATATATACACCGCAACTTTAGCTATGCCAATGGGAAGGAGGGAAGAAAAACAAGCAATTAAAATTTTTTTTAATTTTTATTTTTTTTAATATTAATATTTTAATTTAATTAATTTATTAATTAATAAAATTAATTTAATTTTAATATTTATTTCCCATAGTTATATATTTTATGTTCTTTCCCTCTCCCCTAAACCTCCCTAACCTCCTTAGCCGAAACACATACCATTCCACTGGGTTTTACATGTATCATTGATTAAGACCTAATTCCATATTATTGATAGTTGGACTAGAGTTATCATTTAGTGTCTACATCCCCAATAATAACTCCATCAGCCCATGTGTTCAAGCAGTTGTTTTTCTTCTGTGTTTCTCCTCCCACAGTTCTTCCTCTGAATGTGGCTAGTTTTCTTTCTCATAAGTCTCTCAGCCTTGCTCTGGATCCTGGAATTGCAGCTAGTAGAGAAGTCCATTATGTTCCATTGTACCACAGTGTATCAGTCTCTATGTACAATGTTCTCCTGGATTTGCTCCTTTCACTCTGCATCAATTCCTGGAAGTCATTCCAGTTCACATGGAATTCCTCCAGTTCTTTATTCCTTTGAGCACAATAGTATTCCATCACCAACAGATACCACAATTTGTTCAGCCATTCCCCAATCCAAGGACATTCTCTCATTTTACATTTTTTTGCCACCACAAAGAGCACAGCTATACATATTTTTGTAAAAACAAGCATTTTTAAGTCCCTACTATGTGCTAAGCATTGTACTAAATGTTTTACAAATATTATCTCATTTTATCTACATGACAACCCTTTGAAATAGGTGCTAATAATATCTTTATTTTACTGTTGAGGAAACAAGCAAACAGAAGTTAAATGACTTGTGAAGGGTCACCTGACTGGTCCCTGAGGCCAGATTTAAATTCAGGTCTTCTTGACTATAAGCCCCTTCTCTACTGAGCCTTCTAGATGCCTTTGATAAATTATTGAGATGGTTAGGATCATGGAATCATAGATTTAGAGTTGGAATGTATCTCAGATATCATCTAGTCCAATACCTTCTTTTAATTGATGATGAAAATGAGACCCAAGAAGAGTAAAGGACTTGCCCAAAGTGATATAAGTAGTCAGTCTTATAGGTTATATTTAACCCAGGATGAATGAAAATATCATTATTGTTCTGGAATTAAACAATGAGAAGGAACTGGTGAGTGCTTAGGAGGAAGTAGCTATTGTATCTAAATTTCAGGAGAAAGAAGGAAAGGAAAACTTGGAAGAATCTGAAGTGCAACATTGAATCTTGTGGCCTAAAATACTAGTAAGAAAATTAGTTCCAAAGGAAGTGGAAACTTATCAAGAATGAAATTCAGAAGATACAAATGTCAGTGATTCTGATGGAAAAAAGCGGGGATGATCTAAATAGCTCAATATATATTCAAAGGGAACTCAATAGATTGCTTTGATTTTTAAGAGACATGCATAGCGGATGGAAGTAAAGTTTGGGAACTGGATGAAGATGAGGGACATGGACTTGGAAGAAGAGGAACAGGACTGCTAGAGACATCTTAAGGTATCAATGAACAAAGAGATTTTTTAAAAAGCTGTGCTGGAGTCAAGAAGAAGATCAAAAAAAGGAATGTTATTTAACATAGTGCTAGAAATACAAATAGCAATAAAACAAGACAGACATTTATGGAATAAGCTTAGGCAAAGAGAAAATAAAATTCTATTTTTTCAGATGATATAATAATGCTCTTAGAAAACTATAGAGAGCTAATTAAAAATTGAATGAAATAATTGATACCATCAGAAAAGTAAAAAGATAGAAAATAAATTCACATAGATAACCAATAAAACAGTAGGAAGAGAGTCAGACCAAGAAATTTCATTCAGAAGAAATGAATGTTTGGGAAAACTTTTTATGAACTAATGTGAAATTAGCAGATCTAGAGTAATTTATAAAATGATAGCTTGGAGAAAAACAACTTTGAAAGATATCAGAACTCAGCAAAATGATTTACCGTATGTCCAAAAAATGAAGATCTCTCTTCTATCTCTCTTCATTTCTTACAACACAATGGTATTACATTGCATTCATATCCTGAAACTTGTTTGGACATTTCCCAATTGGAGGATAGAACTAAGAGCAATGCATAGGAGCTGCTGAGAGAAAGTTCCACTCAGTGTAAGCAGAGAGTTCTTAACAATTTTTGTCTGAAAGAACAAAGTGCTTCATGGCACCTAGTGGTTTCCCCATCCCTAAACAGCTTCATGTGGCTTAATGAACACTTGCTGGGAATGCTGTAGAAAGGATTCCTGTTCAGGTTCAAAGCTAGACTTGATGACCCTTGAGGTCACTTTCAACTGTAAGAATCTATGAATCATGTGTATAATGGAGTTATCAGTGTATCTTGCCAGCTCCTTAAATCAGGGGATATGGATTTTAATCCTGGGAATGCCAATATTTAGTTAGCTAGTTCAAACTCTCAATAATATAACAGGTTTAAAGGTAGCCAATATATCTGATTTCTCCTTTCTTTGTTCTGTATTGCACATTATTGGAGGTTCTTCTTCTAATTATGCTATTCAGTTCATTTTCAGTTCAGCGTATCTAATACCTACTATGTGCTAGTCTGCATAGTATAGTGAATAGAAATATGGTATAGTACTAGACACTGGATACAAAAATGAAATAATACCTAACTACAAATAGCTAATTACCTCAAAATCCTGAGGTCCCTCAAGATTGCCTAGCATATCAAACAGAAAGGCAGCAAGGTTTCCAAGATCTATAATCTTGTCCCATTTGGCATAACATTTTTAAAACTTTTTTTTTCAACTATATGTAGAAACAATTTTTTACAATTGTTCTGACATTTTGTGATTCAGATTCTCTCCTTCTCCCTTCCCCTCCCTGAGGAATGTAAATAGTCTGATATAGGTTACAACAGTACTTTCATGCAAAACATATTTCCATATTCTTCACACTATGACAGAAGACACATATCACGAATATAATAAAAAAACTCATGAAGGAAATAAACTGAAAGATGACATGCTCTGATCTGCAATTAGATTCCAACAGTTCCTTCTTTGGCTATGGATAGCATTTTTTACTATGAGTCTTTTTTATCTTGGAACCTTGTTTTGCTGATAGTAGGTTAGTACAGTGATAAAGAATCTTTCAAGGACTGTAAATCATGTCTTGCCTTCCCCCCAGAGACCATGGGCTGTGCCCCATCCTCTCCCCAGAAAGCCTGTGCTTTGAGTCCCCCCCCCACCCCTCCACTTTACCCTAGACAGGGGAAGAAGTGAGAACATTCATGGAGAATGGGAGGGGAGTGTCCTAAGCTCTGCACTTCCCTCCCAGCTCTGCCATACATGAAGCACTCCTTTTGGGCTGATGGGCAGAGGGGTGAAAGAAGTAAAAAAAATGTCTTCAGCATAGTGCAGAAGGGGAGAGGAGCAGCTCCCCTGAGTCCCTCTGCCTTTCTAGTAATGAGCTCTGAGGGGTGAGGGCTCCTGTGACCACAAAGAGGGCTTTGTATGCCCTTTTTTGTATGTATGCCAAAGGTTCACCATCATGGGTTTAGTCCTTTCCAGTTGATCATCATATAATATTTGTTATTGTACTCCTGGTTCATTGTCCTTCCCTTTACATCAGTTCATATAAGTTTTTTCCAGATTTTTCTCAACTTATCTTGTTTGTCATTTCTTCCTGTGCAATAGTATACCATTACAACCTTACACCCACAACTTGTTCAGTCATTCCCCAATTCATGGACCCTTCACCCCCACCAGTTTCTAATTCTTTGCCACTAAGTGCTTCTTAAATATTTTTGTAGTAGAAAGTCTTTCCCCTATCTCTGACATCTTTGTGATATATACCCAGTAGTAGTATTTCTGGGTCAAAGAGTATATATAGTTTTATGGCCCTTTAGATGTAGTTCCATATTGTTCTCCATAGTGATTGTATCAGTTCACAGTTCCACCAAAAGTGCATTAATATCCCAATTTTCCCACATCCCCTTCAACATTAATCATTTTCCTTTTTAGTCATATTAGCCAATCTAATAAGTATGAGATGGTATCTCAGAATTGTTTTAATTTGCCTTTCTCTTAATTATTTGGAGTGGTCTTTTTCATAAGATTATAGTTTTAATTTTTTCATTTGAGAACTGACTGTTCATATCCTTTGACCATTTATCAATAGGGAAATTCCTTGTTATTCTCATAAATTTGACTCAGTTCTACATATATTTGAAAAATAAGGCCTTTAACAGAAATATTTGCTATAATTTTTTTCCCAATTTGTTGTTTCCCTTCTAATCTTGGTTGCATGGTCTTATTTGTACAACACCTTTTTAATTTAATCAAAATTATCCATTCATTATTTGTAATATTCTCTATGTTTTGTTTGGTTATAAATTCTTCTCTTATCCATTAGTCTGATAGGTAAAGTTTACTGTGTTCCCCTAATTTGTTTTTGGATCACTCTTTATTTCTAGATCAAGTATCTATTTTGACTTTATCATGGTGTACTATGTGAAATGTTGGTACAAGTCTAGTTTCTGCCATATTGTTTTCCAGTTTTCCTAATGGTTTTTGTTAAATAGTGAATTTTTCCCCAAAAAGCTTGCATCTTTGGGCTTATGAAGCGCTAGGTTACTATAGTCACTAATTACTGTATGTTGATTATGTAACTTATCCCACTAATCCACTACTCTATTTCTTAGCCAGTACCAGATTGTTTTAATGCTTACCACTTGTAGTCGAATTTGAGATCTGGAGTGACTAAGCCTCTTTCCTTTATATATTTTCATTAATTCCTTTAAATTAATTTAATCAAATCCCATTAATTCAAAACCCCACCTTGACCATTTGTACTTCCAGATGAATATTGTTATCATTTTTTCTAGTTCTAGGAAATAATTTTTGGATGGTTTGATTGAGACGACAATGAATAGGTAAATTAATTTAGATATGATTAGTGTTTTTATTTCACGGACTCTGCCTATCCATTAGCACTGAATATTTTTCCAGTTATTTAGGCTTAACTTTATTTGTGGGAAAAGTGTTTTGTAATTGTGTTTATATAGTTGCAGGATTTGTTTTGGTGAGTATACTTCTGAGTATTTAATATTATCTATAGTTATTTTAAATGGAATTTATATTTCTATCTTTTTTGTAGGAAAAAATGTTTTTATATGGGGCATAACATTATAAAATCAGGACAACTCACAGACAGAAAAGTTAACTTCCACATCTATCACGTGTCTGCAAAAAGTTTATATGCATCATCTGTCCAGTCAAAACCAACATACTCTCTCCCTTGAAATGTCATCAAGGTTTCTCCAAGATTACCTCCTGGGGGACGGCATATTTGTCTTAGAATGTCCTCAGAAAGCTCTGTCTGTGATCAGATGACAGGTTAAAACTCCTAGAGTCCATTCAAATGACAGAGGGAAAGAAAATGGGTAGAAGCTATTCAAACTTTGTTTTCTTTTCTTGTGGTTTGTTGTGTCCTCCAACTCAGCCTCCTCAGAAACCACCTGGACCTCCAAAGTTTCCTCACTGACCTCTTCTTCCCAAGGTCCATCAGCCTCCTCTGCCACCTTCTCAGCCCCTAAAGCCTCCAAATACACTGGACACGGCCCGGTCCAGAGTGACTTTGTTTCCGTCAATCTCTCTTCCTCTTCTGAATTGAAGTCCACAAAAACTCAACCCTTTTAATGACCCCTTCTCCCTGTCTATGACTATTCTGGCCTCCACCAAGCTGTGAAAAGAATATTTCAATGTTTCTTCTTTTGTGTCTTTAGATAGATCTTTGATGAAGTCCTTTGTAGGACTGGTTCCTTAGAATTGCATTTACTGCTTTCTGTCCCTTCAGCTTCAACTGGATGGCTCAGTCTTCAATTTTTATGATGTTACAACCATTTAAAGCTTCTTTCAAATTCTCCACTGAGGCAAATTCAATGAATGTGTGCCCCATGGGTTGGCATTGGTTGTTCTGGGGCAGGCTGATGGGCATAGCCTTTTCAAACACTCCCTGCAGGTTCCTCTGTGGTGCTGTAGGCAAGGTTGTTCAGCACCGACTTCTTGGAGTCTGATGGCTTGCAGTTGTTCCTGATCCAAGAATTATTCTTCCCTTGAGGGTTCTCTTGTCCTTGGCTTTTCTCCCTCATGCAGGCCAGAATAAGTGCCAACCATCAATCTCAGTTCCCTGCTTCTTTTCCAAGGTCTTGCCCACATCTGCTTCTGTCTTGAATTCAACATAAGCAATTCCTTTGGGTATTCCATCCTTGGTGCAGTCTAATCTGACCTCAAAAGTGTCTTTAAACACTTTCCAGAGCTCCTCCTGAGTTACTTTATAGGGCAGGTGATTGATGGAGTATCCTTGTGTCTTGATCTTGTTTTCTTTTGCTTTTTCCAGCCTCATTTCAGAGCTATGCACTTTGGTGCCACTGAATTCTGGTGCTTTTTCCATCTTCAAAGGATCTGAATTCTATTTAGCCAAAGCCAATCTTCCTATGGTACCAGTGCAGCCGTCCACAAACATAAGGTTCCCCCCACCCCACCCCAAAGAAGTCCTTGATGTCAGGTTTTAACTGGGAAGCAGTTTTGTTGAAGTTCAGGTTACCAGTAAAAAGACTGAAATTTGTAGATGCTTCAGCTTCCAATTTCTGTTTTTTTGGCTTAGAGGGCTTTTTGTTTGCCCATTTCCTTTCCCCTGTTTCCTGGAACTTCTTTGACAGGCACTTCCTCCTCTTCCTCTTCTTCCTCCTCCTCAACTTCTTCCTCCTTATCATTGTCTTCCTCTTCTTCTTCTTCCTTTTCTTCCTTGGATTATTTGGTTTTCCCACCTTTCCCAGGGGCTGCCTTTCCTTTGGCAGGGGTGGTATACCTGGTTTCTTCTTCAGTCATCCTCATTTTCTTCCCCCTCATCACTAACATCTTCCTCCTCCTCCTCCTCCTCTTCCTTTGAGTTTTGTTTGGATGGAGCAGCTTCCACTTTGGTGGCTTTGAGTGACTCAAATTCTTCATCCTCCTCATTTTCACTGTCTTCTTCAGATTTACTGTCCTCTTTCTTGCCATTCTTTCCATTTTCCACCCTTTGGCTGGGGGTGAGGCTGTTTTAAATGGGGTGGCTGCTGCTTTAGTTCCCTTCTTGCCTGGTACGATGACAGTTTGGCCTGGGATTGCCCCTTTCTCAGCTGGAGTCACAGCAGCCTTCTGACCAGGAGTCAGGACTTCTTTCTCTGCAGGTATGATAACATAATAGTTTTTGGGTTGTTTTAGCTGTAGCCTTCTTGTTCTTCTGAGGAACCACAGCTTCTCCTCCACTGATTTCCTCTTAGTCTTCTAAACTGTCCTTATCCCCACTGTCTTCTGTCTCCTTTGGGAAAAGGAGCATTTTCTTTGGTTCACCTTGACTTTTAGCAGATTTCCTGAGCTTTACAGCTTGGGAGCAGAGAGGGTGGGATAAGGGTCCTTCAACAGGCAGAGGGTTGGGGAGAGCCAGGAGGAGACAGTCTGTGAGAAGCCATTGCTGGCTGAGATGGAGACTCACTTCTTTTCTAGCTCTGCTCTGATTGCTGAACTTTGTTGTGGTAGATAAAAATGCTAGTGATTGATGTGGGTTTGTTTTGCATCTTGCAGCTTTGCTGAAGTTAATTATTTCTATTAGTTTCCTGACTTGAGTCTCTGGGGTTCTTTATGTTTACCATCATGTCATCTACAAAGAATGATAGTTTTGTTTCTTCATTGTGTGTACTAATTACTTCAGTTTCTTTTTCTGCTCTTACTGTTATAGCTAGTGTTTCTAATACTACATTAAATAGTAGTGGTGATAATAGACATCCTTGCTTCACCCCTGATATTTTGAGAAGGGTCCTAGTTTATCCCCATTACAAAGCTTGCTGACAGTTTTAGATAAATGCTATTTATCACTTTAAATAAATCTTTTTTTATTCCAATATTTTCTCATGCATTTTTAAAATAAGAAATGGGTGTTTACTGGGTTTGTACCCTCAAAGAGATAATAAGGAAAAAGACTCGTACAAAAATATTCATAGCTGCACTCTTTGTGATGGCAAAAAAAACTGAAAAATGAAGCAGTGTCCATCAATTGGGAAATGGCTGAATAAATTTGGTATACGTTGGTGATGGAATATTATTGTGCTGAAAGGAATAAAGAAATGGAGAAAGTCCATGTGAACTGAAATGACCTCTAGGAATTGATGCAGAGCAAAAGGAGCAGAACAAGAAGGAAGGTTGTACACAGAGACTGATACACTATGGCACAATTGAATATAATAGACTTTTCTACCAGCAGCAATGTAATGACCCGGGATGATCCAGAGGAACTTGTGAGAAAGAACTGTGGAACCAGAAATGCATTAGAAAAACATATGCTTGTGATAGGGATGAGATTAGGTTTTGATGTTAAAGGATCACTCTACTGCAAATACAAATAACATAGAAATATGTTTTGAACAATTATACCTGTATAACCCAGTGGAACTGCTTGTTGGCTTTGGGAGTGGGGAGCACAGATTAGGGGGAAGGGGATTATGAATCATTTAACCATGGAAAAATATTCTAAATAAAAATTTAAAAAATAAGAAATGGGTGTTAAATTTTGTCAAAGTTTTTTTTCTGCATCTATTGATAACTATATGGTTTCTGTTGGTTTTGTTATGATATAGTCAATTATGCTGATAGTTTTCCTAATATTGAGCCACCTCTGCATTCTTGGTACAAAAAACTACTTGGCAATGGTGTATGATTCTTAAGATATGATGCTATAATTTCCTTGCTAATATTTTATTTAAAATTGTTGTACCAATATTCATTAGGGAGATTTGTCTGTCTATAGTTTACAGTCTTGTTTTTTAGCTCTTATTCAATTTCTTTTTCTATGATGGGGATGTTTAACTTTTCTGTTTCCTCTTTTGTTTATTTGGGCAGTTTATATTTTTATAAATATTCATCTGTTTCACATAGAATATCATATTTCTTGGCATATGGGTGGATATATTAACTCCCAATAATTGCTTTAATTTCTTTTTCAATTGTTTCTGATTTCACCTTTTTCATTTTTGATAATGGTAATTTGTTTTTTTAAATCAAATTAACCAATGGTTCTTCTATTTTATTATTTTTTCATAAAACCAGGTCTTTGTCTTATTTCAATGGTCTTTCAATTTTATTAATCTTCCCTTTGATTTTTTAGGATTTCCAATATGGTGTTTAGTTGGAGATTTTCAATTTGTTCTTTCTCTAGTTTTTTAGTTGCATGCCCAATTCACTGATCTGGTCTTTCTCTTTTTTAATAATATAAGCATTTAAAGATATAAATTTGCTATCTCCTTGTCATTCTCTGTAATGAAATTATTGTTTTCATGATTTGTTCTTTGCTCTATTCATTTTTAGGATAAGGTTGTTTTAATTTCCATTTAATTTTTAGCCTTTCTGATACTTTTTTCCAAATGTTATTTTATTGAATTATGGTATGAAAACGATACATTTAATACCTTTTTTTTCTACAGTTGGTTGTGAGGTTTTCATGCCCTTTTACATTCATGCCAATTTTAATGAAGGTGTCATGTACTAATGAGAAAAAGATATATTCCTTTCTATGTCCATTCAGTTTTCTCCAGAGATCTATCATATCAAACTCTTCTAAAGTTCTCTTTACTGTTTTACTGTTTATTTTCGTTTTATTTTACAGTTATGATTAGTAATTGTGTTTTTCTCTATCTTGTTTTTCTCCCATTTACTCTTCTCTTTCTCTTCTTTGAACTTTTCCCTGTTCACAAATATTTTACTTCTGACTACTACCTCCTTCATTTCACCCTCTTTTTTTGTCCATCCCCCACCCTTCTCTTATAACGCTTTTCCTCCTACTTCCTTATGAGGTAAGGTAGATCTCCCACTTTGAGCTAATTCCAATGAGAGTAAAGTTCAAGCATTGCCTACCATACCCACATATTCTCTCCATTGTATTGACTCTTACATGCCTCTTCATATGAGATAATTTATTATATTCTATCTCTACTTTTTTCCTTCTCCTCTTGTGTTTCATTTCCCCATACTTTCATTTTTTTTATATCAACCTGTCCTGTTCTGCTTACTCCCTTCCTTCTTTCTATGTGTGTTCTTTCTTTCTGTCCTAATAGTGGTATGGTTCTTAAATGTCTTAAGTACTTTAGGTATCTTGAATATTTTAAGTACTTTAAGTATTTTAAGTTACATAGATAAATGTCTTAATTATCTCCTTCCCAGGTATGAGTGTACTCAATTCAGCCTTATTGAAAGTTTTAACTTTTCTATTTACTTTTTAAGCCTCTCTTATCAATTGATCTTGCAAATCAAATTTTATTTTCAACTCTGTTTTGTCCGTCTTGTTGGGAATACCTGGAAGTCCTCTATTTCATTAAACATCATTTTTTTTCTCCTGGAGGATTATACTCAGCTTTGCTGGGTATATATGATTCTTGGTTGTAGGCCTAGATCCTTTGCCTTTCAGAATATCATATTCTTTGATTTCTGTTTATTTAATGGAGAAACTGGTGATTTCTGTCAGGCCCTTTTTTTGATCATAGCTTTCACGTGTTCTGATGATTCCTAGATTGTCTCTCCTGGATCTATTTCAAGGTCAGTTGTTTTTACAGTGAGGTATTTCAGATTTTCTTTTATTTTTTCATTCTTTTGATTTTTGTCTTATTGTTTCTTGATGTTGTATAGAGTCATTACCTTCCATTTGCTCATTCTAATTTTTAGGGAGTTATTTTCTTCCTTGAGCATTTGTGTTTCCTTTTCTGCTTGGCCCATTCTAATCTTTAGGGAGTTGTTTTCTTTAGTATTTTTTGGAGGGGCCAAGTTGTTGAATCTTTCTATGATTTCTTTTATTATCTAATTTCTTAACTTCTTTTCAAGTTCTCATAAGAGCTCTTTCAGAACCTGACATTTTTCTCACTTTCCTTTCTGACTTTACATGTTTCCTTTTTTCCATTGTCACCTTTTGAGTTTATATTTTGATCTTCCTTGTCTCTAACATAATTTTCTAAGGTTAGGTTTTTTTTTCTTTGCCTTTTGCTCATTTTTTCCAGCTATTATTTTCCATCCACTATTACTTTATCTATGTGTTGAGTTTCTGTTCTTCTCCTGGGGTAGAATGATTGCTGTTCTAGGCTTGTAGTATAGTTTTCTCTGATCTCTGGTATAGGACCATCTCTCTTTAGATCTATGGGTTTATTGCCTCAGGGCTCATGGACTGATCTCCTCTTTGGCACCTGGTAGAGTTGCTCCCTCCTCTGCCCTTTTATTATCTCAGGCCATATAGAAACAGGTAAAGCAGACTTTGGGTTTCCCCCATAGTATCATTTTGATGCCTTAGGCCATATGGTAGTGCATAGGGCTGCTTCATCCTCTCATATTTCATTGCCCCAGGCTGCTTGGCAACCCATTTGGCTTCTCCCCAACTCTGCCATTCCTTTACCTCAAACCACCATGGGGCTGGTGTTGTTCTCCTAATGTTCTTTTGTTGCCTAAAGCCACGTGGAAGTGCTTTGAGGTGGTCTACATTCTGCTGGTTCTTCCTGATGCCACACTTGCTGGCCTATTCTCCCTTCTTAACCTAGTGAGGGATGTTCCTCTGCTTTCTTTTTTTTTTTTTTTTTGAAGTATTTTATTTTCTATTTTTGTATATTTGGAGAGGTTGGGCAAGCTAAGCACCCCTTACTATGCCATCTTAACTACCAGCATACAACTGCCACATAACTGTTTGACCAGAGTTGTCATAACAGTAAAACTTCATGCAATAGAAAAGCTAACTACAGTGAGTTTCTAGTGGCCAACTTTTCCTCTCTTGTTATATCTTTGTAGTTTTCCTTTTGGGTCAGTACTTTGCTTTCTGGCCAAGGGAAGACATTACAATTCCTTTTTATCCAGGTAGAGGAGATTTTTTTTAAATATCTCTGTTTATCTATTAGTTTCTGGAGGGATGGAAGCATTCAGAAGCAATTCCCAAGCTATGGGTAACTTATTAGGCGTTAATTGCTAGTAATAATACTTTTCTCATAAACTCATGCTCCTGTGGCTTCCTATTACCTCCAGGATCAAATGTAAAACCC
Organism: Gracilinanus agilis; assembly: GCF_016433145.1. NCBI lineage: Eukaryota > Metazoa > Chordata > Mammalia > Didelphimorphia > Didelphidae > Gracilinanus > Gracilinanus agilis. The sequence continues at coordinate 510,984,482 of NC_058132.1, forward strand.
TTTGCAATTTGACCTCTTATAACATTGGTTTTTTTTTAATATATCTTCCACTCTTTCCATATTCTCCAATCCAGCTTCCTTGTTGTTTGCTCCTCATACATGATACTCCATCACCCAAATCTGATCATTTTTACTACCTGTCCACCATGCCTGGAATGCTTCACTTATCTCCTCCTCTTGGCTTCCTTGACTTCTTTTATGTGTAATCTAACGTCGTACTTTCATCAAGAAATCTTTCTCAAGTCTCCTTAATTCTTAGTGCCTCAACTTTGAAATTGTTTGTATTTTATCATATTTGTATACATATATATTTTAGTTATGCTGGGATTTTTTTTTGCATGTTGTCTCTTCCATTAGATTGTAAGATACTTGAGAACAGACTGTTTTATTTGTTGGCTTTTTTTTTGGTATCCTCAGCACTTAGCATAATGTATGACACTTAGTAGACATTTAAAAAAAAGTGAATTGATAAACATAATAATCTTGTGGTATGGTCTATGCAAGTGCTACTATCCAATTTCATATGTAAAGGAATTAAGGTTTAGAAAAATTAATTGTTTTGCAAATAGTTCTTTTTCATCAGAAATGGAACTACAACCCAAATCTTTCAGTGGGTCCAAGTCCAATAAACCATCCATTATGCAATGCCAGCCTCTTAAATCATCACTCAAATCCTGCCACTCACTCCCTTCCCTGTCACCTATACATGCTATGATTATTTCCACCTCAATATCCATGCATTATGCTATAACTTTGGGGATAGTTTCCCACTGTTGTGGGGGGGCTTGAAGTGAACTCCCTAGGGTTTGGGATGAGTACCCTTTGCAAGAATGCAAGACTCCATAACTTAGCTTAGAAATAAAAAGAGAAATTTATAAAGTCATGTTGAAGTGGTTGGGAGTACAATGTGCAGGGATTGACAGCACCTCCTCAAAGGGATGAATTCTGGGGTTTTTATATTTTATTTATAGCAAATGCTCTGTGACTAAAGGAGGGTATGAATTCAGGGAAAAGTGGGTGGTGAGTCACTTGAGGCCAGAGCAGTGTCTTACCTCCTGAAGACATAGGATTTGGCTGGGCATAGTTTAGGACCCTAGATTACATAGTATTGGGTCATAACCAGAATTTGTATATCTATGTCCCTCCCCAAACCTAGGGGAGAATCCAAGGGAGAATAATCCTCTCAAGAGTCTTTCTTATCATTAAGTGTTTGAAGTCGAGGCCCACCCTTTCCTTAGCTTTAACAAGAACACTAGGAAGCAAAGAAGGAATTTCCTTGCTTACAGACTTGAAGCATTTCTATAATTTGGGAGTACAAGGTCTCATGCCACCAGCACTACTCTGATTTTCAAAATCTTACCAACTTTTCAAATTCCAACTAAAATTCCCATGTTATGGTGAAATGGCACTGCACAAGAAGGCTAGAAAATTGTTTTGTAGTTCTACTTTCCAAACTAACTACAAGAGTGATTTATAATTAACCACACCTTCTCTTATTTTTAGTTTTGTCATCAATAAAACAGGACATTGATCTTCAAGTTCCCATAAAAATCTAAAATTCTTAGCCTAAATGTTACCTTCTTTGTGACATTTTCAATGGTCCTTTCATCCTTTCCTTCTTTGACTGGTGCCTTACACATAGTAGGTGATTAAGAAATGCTTATTCAATTGATTTTGATATTTTTGATTCATATTATATGAGTCAAGATTTAATTACACGCTTTTCTGTAATGTTCACTAATGGTTTCCTCCCACATAAATTATGAGCTCCTGAAGGACAGAAACCAAAATATTCCCCATCGTACCTAGAATTGGTGCCAAACATGATAGGTGCTGCAGAAAAATACCTGCTGAGAGCACAGACTATTCATAACACATCTTTCAATAACTCAGAACACTTAGCAAAATGCTTTGCAATGTAAGTAAATGTTTGTGGGTTCTTTAAAAAACTACAGGAGAGGCAAAAGATGATACATAAAAGCTAACCTTCAAAATTGAAAACTTTCATGTACTGGTTAACTGGGTTGGAGGATGTAGGAGAAAATACATAGAAAGTGGAAAATGGGATAACAAGCAAAAAAATTATGCTAACTGAAAATTAGATCCTAGTAAAGCAAAACATGGGTTAAAAAAATTTGTTCAATGTCTGCATATCCTTAAAAATAGGCTGGTATATTTGATTACCTGAATGATTCCAGGGGCATCAGTGCTAAGGCACTTAGTAAAGCTTCATCTCCAGGGCTTTTCCCAAAGATCCTTCTGTGAATACGATATTCCCTGAGGCTGCCCAAGCCAAAGCCCAGCCTGGCCTGCATCCCTTATTTTGCCTTATTAACCTCTCTAATCACTCCCCTCTGCCTGTGGCAAGATGAACATTATATATTAAGATGCAAATCAGCCTATTCTGAATAATAACGGGCATTTTGCTGATAGCTATATTTTTGGATGGGTCAAAATAAAAAAAAAAGATCTACAAGTCAGTACTCTGCCAGCTGCTCTTCCAGCAGACTTATTGAACACATCACAACAAATCTTTGTATTTTAGAGCCTTGCTCTGGGGAAATCAGGACTTCTCCATCCTTCTCTCCTTTAAACCTCATGACTTTATTTATTTGTTTGTTTGTTTACTTGCTCATATATTTATTGTTGTTTACTCATTCATTAATTTGTTCATTTATTTAAGTTGTTAGGAGATAAGCAGAAGACTATATGCAGTATGATGTGATAGATATATTTCTGAACATGGGATTAGGAAAAACTAGGCTCAAAACTGTCCCTCACACTTTCTTACTTTGTGACACTGGGCAAGTCATTTAATCTCTATGGAAATCAGAGTTTGTTACTCAAGGCTCTACAGGACTTATCTAATGAGTCTTAGGGAGTGAAGTGGAGCAAGTGAGGAATTCCCATAGATATTAAATCACAGCTTCATTGTATTTCTGTAAGAAATCAATACTATTCCATTTTGACAAAGAGGGAAGCTGAGGAAGAATCTAACAAAATAATGTTTTTGATAAATATATTTCAAAATTCTGTGTTTTCTCTCCAAGTTCCTTGGTCCTTATGAAGTACTCTGTATTCTAGGAAGGGCCACTTTCTCTTGAGTCCCCAAAATTTGATTTTCTCCAATAATCAGCATATTATGAGAAATTTTTCTCAAATATTTTGTTCATATCCAGGTAATTTTACCAAAATGTTAATCTGACAAAACTCTAAACCATGCTAGATTTTGATACTCACAGTTTCCTTTTGTAAATGCTCTGAAACTATCCTTTAATATATTCCAAAATTTTTTAGCAGAAATGGAAGTCATGCTCACAGTTCTATAATTTGAAGAATCAATCTTTCCTTTTTTTTGAAAAGCAGATCATTTGCCCTTCTCTGTTCTTTCAGTGCCTTTTTTCAGTCTCTAAAATTTTCCAGAGATCACCTAGAGCAAGTCAGAATCATAATCACTGGTTCAGTCAATATCCTCTGATGTAGTTTATCCAAGTTGAATTGATGGAGAGCAGCTAGGTATGCTTTTACCATCTCCTCACTTATCTTCATTTTCAACCTCCTATTCAGCATTTTTATTGTCTCTTTCACAATCCTAAGATCATTCTCCTTGGTAAAGAAAACAAAAGCAACATGAGTTCAATAGTTCTTTCATTCTTTTGTTATTTTCAACCCATTCATTCTTCATAGTGGACCTTTTCCTTCTTTGAACTTCCTCTTGCTTCCATTAGCTAAAAAGACCTTTTTGTATTCCATAGCTTTTATCTCCAGTCTCAGCTGGGAGTTTTCACATTCCTAAACTATTCTCATAAGCCTATGCCAACTACTCTGTAGTCATTCTCATTTTCAATTACTTTCTCTTGCTTCTCTTATACAGGTCTTAAAAAAAAATGTGAGTAAGTCAGTGATACCCACATTAGTCTCTTGAAGCTTTTTTTAGTTTCCCCCACTCCACTTTATTTTAATCATTTGTGCCATAGGAATTTCATTCTTGACAACATCGGGTCCCTCTTGACCCAATTTCCTCTAGAGAATTTTAGGTCATAAGATAAATGGTAATTGCCCTCTTTGGGTCAGAAATGTTCTACTGACTAAATTCAGTTATCTTTTTTCAGTCTTTTCCTTATTGTGTCTCTGCAACATTAGGCAATGTTGATCATCCATATTTTTTCTGGGCTTCAGACTTGATCAGGAGTGTGTTAGACCCAGCTCATACTGGAAAAAACAATTGGGAAATTGTCAGTATATTTACACTTTGGAACTCAGCAAAAACTACAAATCAAGGTTTGATTTATTATTCTGTTGATTTTCTAGATTTAAGTAACTTATAGAGAAAATGTTATTATTGATTAAACTTAAAAGTCCATCATGCATATGTGCCTTCCCAACTCTCCATGGCCTGATTGTGAAATACTTACCAACACACCCATGGACATTCTCCAAATGAATGATCAAAAAAAGTGTTTATTAAATGATTTAGTACATGAAAAGCATTGTGCAAAGAAGCAGGGACATAAATTCAAGTAAGCAACAGTCTATAACATCCTAATGGTAAAAAACAATACATAAAGGGAGATAGATGAGGAAGGGTAGGTACTCTACAGTGGCATGGCTTAGAAATGTCTATGTGAAGTGTCATGGAGATCTGGGTCGGAGCAAGAGAAGATAAAGATTCTACCTAAGCCCAGGGTCTGAGTGCTAAAGTCCTTGATCATATAAGGGAGAATAAGGAAGATAACTAAAGAACAAGCAACATGGTTTTAAAATAGTCTAAATTCCCTTTCAAATATCAATCCTGCTATTCTATAATCCTTCTTAAAATGTTCTTTTTTGACTTATTGAATACTATGAATTATTTATTCTGGATCAATATCTGGATGCAGAGGTATATAGCTTTTAGAGGATGATAGATGGCACAGAAGCTAAAGAACTGGACCTGGAATTAGAAAAACGTGAGCTCAAATCCAGCGTTAGTAGCTATGTGACCTTTGGTAAGTCATTTAACTTTAATTTGTATCAGTTAATTGTTATGTAGAATAAGTTTAATAACAATACCTACTGTAAGAATTAAAATTTAATGGTTAGACTAAAATATATGAAGATTATAAATAATAATGGTGGTTGTCAATTCAAAGTATTATTACTCAAAGTCAAAAGGACTTTGATAGTTTTTATTTACAAAAGAGGTAGAAAGAGTGAAAACAGAGAAATACATGTATTTCTATGTAACTAAATAGTGTTCCAGTGCTCAACTCGACCAGGACTCCTCAACCTTCAACTGGAATTAAACTCTTTCCAGAAAGACAGGAAGGAAAAGTCAACTATCACTCATCCAAGTTCCCTCCAAGAGGCAGGTCAAAATGATGACTCAAGCTGAAAGTGACTCCTGAGGCCTACTTTCTTCCTTGAGCTGACCTCCTTCTTAAAGCCAACTTCTTTCTTGAAGTCCAACTCCTTCTTGAAGCTCACTTCCTTCTTGGAGTCAACTTCCCCAGCCCCAGAAATTCAGGGCCTTTTATAGTGGCTTACTGTCCCTTCCCCTCTTCACAAGGGCCAATCACAGCTTCCAAATTGCCCAGCACTGCCCAGTGGGTAGTGTTATTGGAACCACTTCTCACCTTCTGGAGAGGTGAATACTCATCAAAAGGGTTCACAGATTCCTGATTGATTGAGGTCTGAATTCTCATTTCCTGGCTGATTGAGTTGAAAGAGTGGAGAGCTCTTCCACCTAGTGCTAAGTAGGGTGGTCAAGCTTTTGTTGATTCATTTCAAAAGTAGACAAAGGAAAATTAATCCTATCTTCACAATCTCCTAAGTAGGGGTACTTAAGTTATTGTTAACTCAAAATAGACAAAGGGAATAAAGAATTCCTTTTTACAAGTATAAACTTAGAATAGACAAAAAAGCCAAAGAATTCCCTTTTCACACTACTGAGATGGAACCAGGATGAAAGGTAACAAACAGAAAACCAGTTGAACTCTCCCAACATTTCCAGTGATTTAAAAATTATTGGACTACCTGACATCCATGATAAAAAAAGAGTTTATACTTCATATATCAAGAAATTATGAAAGAAAACTGCCCCAATATCTTAGATCCTAGAGTAAAATAGAAATCAAAAGAATTCACCTGTGACCTCCTGAAAGAAATCCCAAAATGGAAACTCTCAGGACTATTATAGCCAAATCCCAGAGCTGTGAGATCAAGGAGAAAATATTGTAAGCAGCCAGAAAGAAAGAATTAAAAAAACATGGAGTCAAAGTCAAGACACCACAAGTTTTAGCAGTTTCCACATTAAAGGCATGGAGGGCTTAGAATATTATATTATAGAAGGCAAAGGACCTAGGATTACAACCAAGAATTACCTATTCAGCAAAAATAAATATAATATTTCAGAGGGAAAAAATAATTATTTAAAGAGGACTTCTAAGCATTCCTGATGAAAAGATCAAAGATGAATAAAATATTTGACATTCAAACACAAGATGCAAGAGATGCATATAAAGGTAAACATGAAAGAATAATCATAAGAGATTCAATAAAGTTAAACTGTTTACATTTCTATATGGATAGATAATACATGTAATTCCTAAGAATATTATCATTATTAGGGTAGTTAGAAGGAATATACATAGAGAGTATGAATGTGAGTTGATTATGTTGGGATATTCTCTAAAAAAGTGAAGGAGTTAGAATGAGGGATGCATTGAAAGAGGAAGAAAGGAAGAGAGAATAGGGGAAACTCTCACATAAAAGAAGCATATCAAGGAAAATTTGTATTGAAGGGGAAAATGGAGGAGCTGGCAGGCTATGCTTGACTTCACTGTCATCAGAATTGTTTCAAAGAAGAAAGAATATACATGGTTAGGTATAGAAATTTATTTAATCAAATAGACAAATAGACAGGGTAGGGGATAAGAGATATTAAGGGAGTATGATAAAAGGAAGGTGAATTAAGGGAAATAGTAGTCAGAAACAAAGCACACTTTTGAAGAGAGAAGGTTTAAACAGAAGAAACTAGGATAGAGAAAATATACAGTAATCATAACTCTGTATGTGAAAGATGCAAGTTCACCTATAAAAATGGAAGTGGATGGATAGATTAGAATGGATTAGAAACCAGAATCCAAAATGTCATTTATAAGAGACACACTTGAAAGGGAAAGACACATACAAAGTTACAATAAAGGGTTAATACAGAACCCATTATGTTTTGATTAAATTTAAAAAGGAAGGAGCAGCAATCATGATCTCAGACAAAGCAAAAGCAAAAATATGCCTAATAAATAAGACAATCAGATAAACAGCATTTTGCTAAAATATGCCATAAACAATGAAGTAACATCAAAACTTTTAACTTCAAATTTATCAGGCCTGATAAAGGCTTCATTTCTCAACTATAAAGAACATTGCATCAAATCTATGAAAATAGGAGGCATTTCCCAATTGATAGATACAAGATATAAATAGGCAGTTTTCAAAAGAAAGAAATTGAAGCTATATTTAGTCATTAAAAATTTGTCTAAATCACTATTGATTAGAGAAATGCAAATTAAATCTGAGATACCACCTCATTCTTATTAGAAATTGCAAATGCTGAAGGGGATGAGGTAAAATAGATACCCTAAGAACTCATGGTATAGTAGTGAATTGGTTCAACCATTTTGGAGAATAATTTGGAACTCTGATCAAAGAGCTATGAAACTGTACATGCCCCTTTACATAGCAATACCACTATTGGATCTGTATCCCAAAGAGATAAAAGAAAAAGGAAAAGAACTTATTTGTACAAAAATATTTATAACAGCTTTTTTTGTGGTAGCAAACAATTGGAAATTGAGGAGATGTTCATCAATTAGGGAATTATTGAATAAGTTATGACATATGATCATGATGGAATACTTTTATGTTGTAAGAAATGCAAGGGGAATGGTTTCAGAAAAAAAAAAAAAAAAAAACATGGCAAGACCTGTATGAACTAATGCGAAGTGAGAAGAACCAGGAGATCATTGTGTATTCTGACAGCAATGTTGTATTGATGATCAATTATGAAAGACTTGATTGACCAGTCTTATCAATACAATGATCTGAAACAATTCCAAAACACTCATGATGAAAAAATGTCACCCATCTCCAGAGAGAGAAATGATGAACTCCTGAGTGCAAAGTGATATTTAATATCCCCCTCTTTCTCTTTCTCTTTCTTTTTCTCTCACCCCTCTTTCTTTGGTTCTTTTTTTTTTTTTTTGCAATCTGGTGAATATGGAAATATGTTTTGCATGATTTCACAAATATAACTGTATCATTTTCCTCCTTTCTCAGTGGATGCAGAAGGGTTGGGAGGGAGGGAGAGAATTTGGAACTCAATTCAAAATTCAAAAAGAACAATGATAAAATAAATCATTTAAAATTTTTTTTAAATAATTTTTTAAATAAAGGCGAAAACATACAAAAAAAGAAAAAAATCAACAGAAAAGGAAGTCTTGAGTGCAGGAACACTGAGAATTTTCATAATATTCATTAATTATTTCATTAATATTAAAATATACTTAATGGTATATTAGATTGAAACATTTTATGAGCTTACAAATTTCATTGCAGAAAAATTTTCAAGAGAAGAGATATTACATTTTAAACTTTGATTATTTGGCAGTTTTTAAAAAACAGTTAATATAAGAAAGTTTGTCATAAGAGGGGATTTATATTTAGCAAGGAAACGTTGTTAACTTAGCTGACCACAGTTTCCTTGTACTGGGGGTTGATTATGCTTCTCATAATCTGGAGCTGCACATGCCTTGGTCCATTTGTACGAAGGTAAACTGGAAACTAAATGCAACTTCCAGACTTCTGAGAACCAGCTCAGTCTCAAGGGCAGTTTCAATGTCTTTTTCTTTTCCTTTATGTTTTTTGCTAAATCTTTTCATAAAAATAAAGATTCTAAATTTAAACAACAACAAATAAGATATGTAATTCCATTTAAAGAACAGAAACAGGAAGACCAGGCTCGAATCTATATTATGAACAAATTGTCTTTCTCTTTAAACATATAATAAATTCAACAAGTTATCCACATAGTTGTACTTTGCAGTGTTCTTAACCCAGTTTTCCCACCGCAGAGCTTACTTTACAAAAATTGGATTAATTGTAAAGATGTACAATTAGTTACCCGAAAAATGAGACAATTCAACATTCTGCTAATATATTGACCCATTCCTTGTAAAACAAGTATTGCTTTCTACTTCATGTTTATTAAAAGCAAGTATAATTGTTGGTACTCTGTTTATTACCATAGCAGAGAAAATCATCAATTTGTTTTAAGTATAAAAGAAATGTAAAAGTAAAAATGAAGACTATGTTGTTAATTTAAAAAAGATCTTATTTTCCAGGGTTATCTTGAGGATAAAATGAATGAATATTGATAAAATGCTTTGCCAACCTTAAAGTTGCTATATATATATATATATATATATATGTGTGTGTGTGTATATATGTATATATATATATATATATAAAGTGCTATATAAATACTAGCTTCTATTATTAATTGGAGAAGAAAAAGGCAAACCATTCTAGTACCTTTTCCAAGAAAACTCCCTGGATAATGTCAATGGAGTCACTTAGGGTGAGACACAACTGAACAATTGAGAAATAACAGTTATTATTAATATCTTTGACTGATCTTTCTCTGTTACTGCTGTTTTGTTTTAAATGACTCCAGTTATAATGGATAGATTACCTAATTCTTTAACCTCTAAATCTCAAGATTAGGATCTCAGCTGCCTTGGTCTCTCTGCTACAATCTCTATCACTACCTCTTTCTTTTCTCCCCTCCCCCCTTCTTCCCTTCCTTTCTTTCTTCCTTCCTTCTCTCTTCCCTTCCTTCCTAAGTAAAAGATCATGAGTGTGCTAAAAGCAGCTCAAATTGTCTCCTGGGAATTTATTGCTAATTTTTAGTTTGAGTCTTTACACCTTAAAAATTGGCAAGTGCTACAATTCTGAACTTGATTTATTATTGTTTCATTGATTGTCTAGACAAGAAAATTATGAATAAAATTTAAATAATGCTGATTAAAATTAAAAGTGTGGCCTATGTACATTTTTTTCTATGAGCTTGACATTAAACATTAACCAGAATACTTGTAGAAGAGATAGTAATTTTATTGTATGCTGTGCTGATCAGAACACATATAGTTATTGTATCAACCCATTAAAATTAAGATATTTTTGATGAACATTGTGCTAAGGCAAGTATTACTAGAATGGTAAAAATAAGGGAAACTGAAATCACACCATAGTGTTTATGGAACAGTTAAAAGAACTACGGATGAGGAGGAGAAGAAAGCATATCAGTAAATGGTTACAGCCTTTAAATATCCAAAGGGACTAACATACATCCTCTGTAGCTTCAGAAAACAGAACTGGAACCTTTGGGTAGAAATTACAGAAAGGCATATTTCATCTCAGTAAATACCTAACAATGGATTGAAATTCCTCATGAATTAGTGGGTTTGCCACCACTAGAAATGTTTAAGTAGATGAAGATGTATCAGGGATGTTTTAGCAAGAATTATTTCATGGATGAGTATGTACATAGTTTCTAATTTCTTTTCTTTTACTAAGTAACTATTATCTTTGATTCTTCTCCTCAATTACTCATATACTATTAGTTATAGTTCTTGTCTATTCATCTCATACCTGATTTACTGCAATAGTTAATTCATCACCATGTTTCTAGTTAGCCTGACTCCCCTCTTTCCTCTAATAAATCTTACACACTTCCTCCATACTAATCCTCTTCAAGCATTATTTTTATTTTATTTTATTTTATCAGTACCCTGCTCAAGAGCCTATAATAGCTTCCAAATTCTTTTTTAGACTAAGTCCAAACTCATGACATTCAAAGATTTAAACCAATTGGCTGAATTTTCCCCAACCAATAATTTCTCCTGATTCTATTTTGGAAGGGACTTTTTGCTCTGGTCAGGATAGGTCTTTTCTGTATCCTAAAGCTGATTTCCTGTCCTGGGAATAATCACCAAATTATTTGCTTTCTCTTTACAACTTTGTACAAAACTCACTTGGTCTCTTTTCTCTCTGTGTGTGCCTTTGTCTCTGTCTCTTTTCTATACAAGCACACACTTTCAATTTAATTTTTTATTTTACACTTTCCAAGGATCTTTATCACAGAAACATTTTAAGAGAGGTTATACTAATGTTAGCTCTGCCTCATTAAATCTTTGTTTCATTCGTTAGGAAAAAGGACTTGGGAAAACTGAGAAGAGTTAAATGACTTGCCCAAAGTCATTTAGCTAGAAAGTGACTAAAGTGAAAATTGGAAACCAAATTTTTAGAATACCAGTGCATATATACAGATGGATGGAATATACTCTCACACATGGACCACACTCTCAATATTTCATGTTTTCTCTATTCCAAGAATAGCCTAAGTCCACAGTGATCCTTCTCTCCCTTTGATTCCTGAAGCCCTTACATGTCTCATGGTCTTGAAACCTTTTTTTTTTTCTTAACTTTTAAGGTTGACTGTGGAACCTAGTTCACTATTATATAGTCATCCTTCAGTATATTTTATGAACTGTGTAGGGGATTTAGATTCAGCAGTCAATGAATGAATTCACCACTCAAACCTATTCCCTTTTCTTTCTAGTGTCCCAAATGATGTGGCCCATCCAGTGATAGGAATCCTTTTCACAGGTAAGAAGGTAGAGTCATCCTTAAGGGTTTGCCTTTTGCATACTTTTAGACACACAGTAATTTTCATTGCCCTTTTCCTAAGATACACCACTGCAGTTTGTAGTTGTGTGATGCTTTCAGTCATTTTCCTATGCTCCCAGGTTTGTTTCCTCAACGAACAAAACAAAATCTTCCCTAAAACTAGATTTATTCTTATTTTTGTACAATAGCACAATTTCCTGGGTGAAGATGGCAGGTCAAATAAGAGCTGCTCAAATACTACTGCATATTTAAGATACTCTGAAGGACCCTCCAAAATTAAGTAAAAGTCTGTTGAATAATCTACTTCTTTGAACATGTCTGTATAACTAATCATTCCAATAAGAAATTCACAAAAAGATGCATCTATTACCAAACAAACTGGAAAGATAAGCTAAAATCAATGAAATGTGTCCCATTTCATTTTATAAGCTTTAAGATCAATGAACTCTTGAGTTCTCATTCTTCACTATTAACCATAACAAATAAAGGTAACAGAAGTAATGTTAACAGTCCTATTTGGTGCACACAGAGCGGATGTGGCATTGCTTATATTATATGAAATGAAATAAAGCATGCACTGCTGGGTTGATGTCAGTTAGTCTTAAGGAACTCAAGGAATTTGGTGAATGACTACCGAGCTCAGACCAGAACATATAGACAATTACACTGAATTCTCTCTGTTTGTTTTTCCTCCCCTGATATGACAGCTTGGATCTCTGGGAAACATTTCCCAGCATCACAGAAATATCCTGCATAACCCAAAGGGAACTCTAACTAATTGGAAGCACTTCAGAAAGAAGGAAATGTAGTCTGTTGAATCATTTTTTTTGTTACTTAGATATGCATATGGACTATTTTGGGTGCGGATATTTGTCTTAATTTTAAATTATACTTAGTTTGATGGAACAAAATTAATTTAACACTCTAATCTCCATGTAGCCCAAGGGCCTTTCAAATCACAATGAAGCTTGACAAAAATACCTCCCTCACCTCCCACTTGGTGCTGGCTATCTATATTGCCCTAGGAAATAGAGATTAAAGCAAAGTAATTAGTTATTAAGCATATGTGCATCTAATTATACATTTAGCGTGATATGTAACCTAACCATTAAATCTATTGAATGAAGAAATGGAAAGAAAATCAAAGGGAAAAAACAAAGAAAATAAAAGGTAGTGTGGAAAACAGGAGGTTGACAGATAGTGGGCTTAGAATGGGAAATTAAAATATTAAATTTTATTTGGTGGGTTTTCTATTAACTTCCTATGTGACGAAATTGGAAATAATTTACATGGATGGATAACTCACGCTATTTCTTCTAGAGATGGTAGGAAGATAAGTGTCTGATGTTGGATTTGAACTCATCTTCCTAACCTTAAATCTAGGGTTCAATCCATGATACCATGTTCGTTTTTTCTTTTGTAACACACCACAGTATTGTAAGTTTTCCATTTCCATTTCTGATATTCATTGTTAGAGTCCGTAAACAGTGGTGAAAGGGGAGCATATTAAGTATGATTGGGTAGTGATTCAATTGGGTCCCACCTCTTTCTATTTGGTACATAACAATATTTTATATCTCCTCACTTTTATTGTTGGTATGGGTAATGTAGAAAGGTACACTCGGTAGTTTATCCTTTTCATGGAATAAAAATGCAGAAACTTCACTAGCTGAATATTCTTATCATTGAACAGTAAAACAATGTACCTGAAGTGACTGAAAATCACAGTCAGGATATAGGATGATGATACACAATAGGTCCAAATAGCTGTCATCTCACCAACCAATGAGCTGGACCCTTATTTATCTAGTGACATTATATTTGATGACTTATAATTCCTCTAGTGCTTTAAAGATTATTTTCTATTTTTCCCACCTTCATATTCATAAATTGAGGTATACAAAGTTAAAAAAGCTTCATGATTTAATGCCATCCTTGACACAGTTGCTATAGATACAAGATGATGGCACAGGGGTGGATCCATTAATTTTGTTGTTCCATTGACTACATTGTTTTTTTTAAATATAGAAAAGAATATTTTCACACAAATTAACTAATCCACAAAGCAAATTCTTCTTTAAAACTAATTCAGGACAATAATAAAATTTGGGCTTGGGGTCATTTTTACCTGCCTAAGAACCTCAGCATTTACTGTTGACCCATTGTGGAAGACTATTCCTTCCCTGCCTAGACTGCTTTCACTTCTACTCTTTATTTATTGAGATTCTTCAAAGCCTAATCAAATTCCATCTCCTGTTTGAGGTCTTCCCAGACTACTTCATCTCTCTCCTAGGCAATTCCCAAATTCCTATCACACTTCCTTTCTGTACCAATCATTGTTTACTTGCCATTTGTTGCCTTTAATTGTTAGCTATATTTTTCATGGACATATGTCCTCTCAGACACTGGTACCTGCATGACTTCTTTCTTGTATGATTTCTACAAGAACTTCTTCAGCCTATATATTTGAAGAGGCCTATTTCTCCATAAACAAGTAGAAAAGCACGAAGAGGGATCCTCCCAGCACTGATAAATATTTGAAGACTTCATTTCCAACATGAAGTCATACAGGGTTAAACTAACAAATATTTCTTACCCTTTTTAACTGCACACTCAAACTTCTGCATATCATTTTTATTTGATTGTAACACCTCTTCTGGTTTACCTCCCCAACTTGTACTTATACTCACAAACCCCAGGGCTGGGCTTTTCAAAGTCCTTAATTTGTTTGCCCTGGCAATATTGTACCTCTAAATCTCAGAGAGGTGGAGTAAATGAATGTTTGCAGTTACTTCAATACCTCCTTAATACTTTGTTATTTCATTATGGACTGTTCTGGACTGGGGACAAATTGTTGTCAAAGCCCCACTGTCCTACACTAGTGTAAAGGAGATGTTATGTTTTCCTATAATGTTTTTTCCCCTATAATCTTTTAAATGCTAAGTATGGAAAACTCTCTGATTAAGCTGAAAGGGAACAACTCAACTGGCTGAACAAAAAAGAAAATAAAAAAGCTTCGGGGACTTTAAGTATTTTAGGCACTGTAGAAAGTGTCAGTGCAGAAATAGGAAACACTTCATGAAGGAAAGGAGAGATGCAGAAAGTGGGAAAGTTGAAAGGAGGAGTTTTATAGGACTGGTAAAGAAAGAGGTAAAGGCAGCCCTTCTCAGATTGGATTGGATAGAATTAAACTAAAGAATATTGATTTCTCTTTGTATGTCGACAATCATATATCTTCATTTCACTTTTTAAATTTTATCTTTTTTACCCCTTTCTTAATCCCCTACTAGAACTATTTAAACATAGTTTATTGAGAGAAAAATGATTTGCTGACACTCAGCTTAAAAAGTCAGAAAGAACCTTTGAAATTCCCTTAGACATTTGGTATAGGTCAGCAATAGTAAGAGAAGGAAAAGGAAGGCATCCTTTGGGGGAGGAGTTTGAGGTAATCAGCTGCAAAAACTGCTCCTGGTGTTGTCTCTAGAGAAATTTCTTCCTATCTTTGGGGACTCTTGCATCTCTGTTTCTCCTAGTTGGAACTGAAAAATTACAAAGCTTTTTGAGATATTTTCACAACTATAAAGTGTCTCACCGCAAACTTTTAGGGCAAATCCCTTATTTATACTTTGTTCAAGAAATACCATGGATCCATATCTCCTAGAACCATAAATACAGGTACCCTTACCAATATACTATTAATAAACAACTAGAGAACAAATTTTTTTTCAAAGCAAAAGCATTTAATGAAATCGTATGGTAAAAAAAAATAGCAATAAAACCTTTTTTTCCCATAAGCCTAGTTCTCTCACAAATACTCATAGAATCACGATGTACTTTTGGAAAATTTAGGGTCGCCTTGATACCTACAGAATCAAATATAAAGTCCTCCACTTGGTAATAAAAGTTCTTCATAACCTGATCCCTTACTGCTCTTGCAATCATCTTACAGTTAATTGCCCTTAATGAATTTTATGGACTTTTGGCTATTCCTTACATCTGATATGTTAATGTTTAGGCTCTAAGTTTTTGCACTGGCCATCACCAGTATTTGTAATGCTCTTTCCCACCTTTCATGTTAGTTAATTTGGATTCCTTTAAATTTCACCTTCAGGAGACCTTTCCAGGTCCTTCTGGGTGTTATTTCTCTTCCCTCTGAGATTATTTTCTATATATCTGTAATATCTGGTACAAACCTGATTATTTACATGCCGAATCCTCCATGGAAATGTAGGCTTCTTGAGAAGAGAGATTGTTTATGCTTTTATTTTCCTAGTTCCTTGTGTTAAGAACTTATCAAGGTTCATTATGTTGGCGATGATTTTAGTCCAAGGCACAAGTGTGAAGGAGCAATTGATGCCATAGTACTACTATGACTTGTAGTGATATTAGTGAATTCTTCCCAATTGCTGTTGGTCTTCCTGTCTTATTGGGCATCATTCTGTAGTCTCAACTGCTCTACTGGACTCTGATTTGGGTACTGGTTGCTTCTCTAGAGCAATTAACATTGTGTGACTCACTATCAGTGGAATATCTTGGCTATCCTTTTGTTTCCATGTAACTTGTCTCCTTTTTTTCCTGAGTATACATTTCTTTAATGATATCACTTACTCTGATTCTTTGTATAATTCATCTATGTCATAGCCTGCTTGTATAATACCATGCCACTCTCCATTTCCATTTTCCTGATCCTCAGACTTCAAGAACCCTGGACTTAGAGACAGGAGATTTTTATTCAAATGGCAACTCTGTAAACATTGCTGAGCATCAAGCTCTTCATTTGTGAAATAAGATTAATAATATTTATAACCCTGTAATAAAAAATGAATTAGAAGTAAAGGATAGAAAAGATAGAACAAAGATGGTGGAGTAGAAGAAAGTCATATGCTGAATTCCTCATTACAAAACTCCACAGAAAACAGACATAGAGAAAGATCTGTCTATAGATAATGGGAATAGATCTGACCACAAGCACATTGCTGGGTAAAACAAATTCTAGTCCCCAGGGACAGGTTTATGCACCAGAGAAAGAGGAGGTCCTAGCCTCATACTGGGGTACTATCTGTACCAGGCCACTGGGACTTGGACAGGTGCTCACAGGCAGGTTTGTCACCACTACTTTGTTCTAGATCACAGATCTGGGGAAGACTGCACTAAAAGGGTGGCTTTCCTATTCCCAGATAAGGAAGCCCTGCCCTGGGAGATATACCAAGAAAGGAGAAATTTCCAAAACCAGTAGCAGCAGTAGTGAGGCTTATACCCCATGGGCAGAGAAAGATCTATTTCTACCATCTAGCCCAACCGGCAGAGGAATAAAAAGTGCAGGAATCCCAAATCAAAAGGTAGCTTGCAATTCTAACACTGAACCCACAAAGCTTTCTAGATGAGAGATGAGGACTGAGTCCAGCAGCAGTCTACTCTTGCTCTGACTCAAACTCAGGTCAAAAACTTTACAATATTTAAAAGGAATTGGGAAAGGAGGAAGAGTTTGCACTGAATTAGACCACTTTGGGAGCATTGAAAGCTTGTAGGTTCCCAGCCTCTTCTGAAATCCTGGAATGACAAAAAACTTTATACCTTAATAAAGCAAAAAAGAACTGTTCCAGGCCTTCCCTAAAGAAGTATGACAGTGTCTTTTGCATGACAATACATTTTGTTTTTAAAGAAGCATGACAGTCTAGCCTTAATATCAAGTTTCACATCAGGAAGTAGATTGGAGGAATAAGCAAATGAGCAAACAAAGAAGAATCCTACCATAAGGAATTATTCTGATGGCTGAGAGGATCAAGAAACAAATACAGAAGGAGAGAATGACCCAAAATGTTTATAAGTGAAACCTCAGAGAAAAACGCAGCTTGGACAAAAGTTCAATTAGAATTAATTCCTGGAAGAGATGAAGCAAGAGTTTTAAAAAAAAAGACAAGTTTTTTTCTTAATAAATGAGATGAGAGCACTTAAAGGAAAAAAAAGGAAAAAAATAGAAGCTGTGGAAGAAACAATTGGAAAAGTAATTAACAGCTTGCTATAAAAGGCACAAAACCTTGCCAGAACTGACAAACTTCCTGAAAATTAGAATGAAGCAAATAGATTCCATGAGGCAACAAGAAAAGTTAGAACCAAGTCCATAAGACTGAACATATAGAAGTAAAAGTAATCTTATAGCAAACAAATGAAAATAAAACAAAACACACTGATCCTGAAAACCAGTTGAGGAAAAATTTAAAAATCATTGTACTGTTTAAATGTCATAATTAAAAATGAAGAAGAAAGAAGGAGGAGGAGGAGAAGCTAGATATACTATTTCAAGGAATTTTAAAAGAAAACTGCCTATATTGCTTTAAAATTGAGGAAAAAATAAGAATCCAGTGATTACTTACTGAAAGAAACCAGCAAGTAGAAACTCTCAAGAATATCATAGTCAAAATCTTGAGACTCCAAGTCAAAGAAAAAAAGACTTCAAAACAACTATAAAGAAAAAAATTAAGTACTGAGGAGTCATAGTCAGCATTTCACATGAGTTAGCAGCCTCCATTATATAAGAGAGGAAAACTTGGGATATATTATTCTAAAAAGCAAAGAATATGGACTTATAGACAAGAATAATTTATTCAACAAAACTGAATATAGTGTTACAGAGTAGAATGGATATTTTTAATTAAACAGAAGACTCCTAATCATTCCTAATGAAAAGATTAGAACTGTGGAGAAACCCTGAAGTTCAAACATAGGAGGGAAAAGAAATATTAAAAGTGTAAACATGAATGAACAATTATAAAGGACTAAAAAGAAAAAATTGCTTATTTAAAAAGGGAAGGTGATATATCTGAACCTTATCATCACCAGGGTTCACTGAGAGAGTTCAAATAGACCAGGTCTGGGAGTAGTTCTTTTAGCTTTTCATTATTTTAATAAAAGAATGAAAAGAGAGGGAATAGAAATACATTGCAGGAATAAAAAGAAGGTTAAAGGGAAATTATCTCACATAATCAGGCTGTACAAGTAGACATTTATATAAAAAAAGGAGGAGGGATGGGGGTAGGGAGTGGCTGGCACTAGAACCTTACTCTCATCTGAAGTTCAGAAGAGGGAAGGATGCACATACACACAGTTGGGTATAGAAGTATATTTCTTTCAACAGATAAATTAGATGAAAAAAGGAGAGGAATGAGGGAAGAGGAAAGGTAGATTGAGGGATTAATTCTAAACAAAACAAAGGATGAAAGAAAATATTTACAGTTCTTTTTGAGCAGCAAAGAATTGTAATATGAGGGGATGCTAACAAATTGTTGAATGAATCAACAATTATGGGAACAAGATGTGATGGAATGCTATTGTGCTTTGAACTCTTATCAACAAAATATCCAAACACAACTCTAAAGGACTAAGGAAGAAATCTGTTGCCCACCTCCTGACAGAGGTCAAAGACTCAGAATATAGAGCAAGATTTTTGTGTTGTCCTTTTTAAAATATAGCCAATGTGAAAAAAATCTTGATATATGTATATATATATATATATGTGTGTGTGTGTGTGTGTGTGTGTGTGTATGTATATATGTTTGTATTAATATGTTTGGAATAGGTTTTGTTTTTGATGTTTTAAAAAAGTGAGGATTTGGGATAGGATGGTGAACATGTGAACTTTGTCAGACTAAAACATTAAAAAAAAAAAAGAATGAGAGGATGTGAGTTTAAATCAGGATTTGGCCATTTATTTCTTTGGTGACCTTGGGCAAGTAAGTCACTTAACCTCCCTGGTTTTGTTTCTTTTTTCTATAAAATTGGAGAGTTGGGCTTTATAACCTCTAATTTTCCCTACAGCTCTAAATCTAAGATCCTTTGTTCTTCCACATAAGTTGGAGTTGTTTTTTTTTTTTTTATTTTGTTGTTGTTGTTGTTTTGATGGGGTGGTCGGGTGAGGATGTGTTTGTTTTTGGTGAGAAACTGCCTTGTAACTCTTAAATATGAATAATGTGGGATTCAATTTTTCAGTTCTATATGGGTAAATAACACAAAGATGCAGAAAGACATATATCTAAAAAGAAATATAGTGAGGACTTCTGGAGGGTTCACTGAAAGTTCCTCTGTGTTTGCTGGAGGAGGGACTTCACAAGCCATTTATAGTCAGCCTGTATAGCTGTCCACAGTGGAGGCATAGAAGGAACCTGTAATTGGAGGTGGGCTCTGTAGCTGACTCCGCCATCGCCATGGAGAAGCAGTTGCACCAGAAGGATGAGATGGACATAACATCTGTTCAATACAAGCACCTCTGTGGTATCAAGAAGTCTGATCTCCCACTAGCAAATTTTCGTTTCCCTGTGGATGACTACAGTCCTTTGAATACATGGTGTACCTCCTTGAGGGAGTCTTCTTTGATTTACTGAATATTCTGCCTTGAAGAAAGAAGTATAGAACCAACCCTAGAACTGGAGAGAAGCTGGACTCCAGTCTCTGATCAAAGTGAATTTTACAAATAATAAGTAGGTAAATACCTCTGTTCAGTGTTGTTCACTGTACTCACCAAGGATTCTAACATTGTGATCAAGTGAGTTGGCCATGTGTATGCTTTTGAGGTACTTGAACATCAAAAACAAAAACTTTAAAGACCTAATTACAGATGAGCCCTTTGCGTGGTGTCCCACTTCATTCTCCCTGATCCCATGGATCTGGATAAGTTTAATGTGGCCAATTTCTATTGCATTCAGAATAATCTGAGACCTAGACTTAGATGAAGAGAAAGCTAAGCAGGACTCAACTTACTATTTTAGAAACACCAATGCTGAGACCCCAGAGACCCTGCAGGAACTTTACAAAGACTTTAAAAGGGATGAAATCCTGGCTGCTGCATTGAAGACTCTTGAGAAGAAAAAAAAGTGGACAAACTAAATTCTGGTCATTATTCCACTGGAAATGAAAGTGTCTCCACTACATATGGCTGAAACAACCCACGAAGAGGCTTCCATTGCTGATAATATTGTCTAGTATAGGTTGTGAAGGGGGACCTCAACCTGGAGCTGCACTGTGACATGACTCCAAAAACATATGAAAACTTCCTCAAACTGCAAGGTCCTGGGTCCCAGTCTAACCTCATATACTTCATATAACTTCCTAGATTTGTGAACCCCAGCAAATCATTTAATTCTCATTGTCTAGCCCCTACCGTTCTTCCACCTTGGACCACATTATTGATTACAAGACAAAAAGTAAGAATTTTAAAAAATACAATCAAACTTGGCAAAAATAATTAATGATATGATTTTTCACAGATCCTTTTGAAACTTTGCAATACAGTGTGGAGATCCAACTAGCACTGGGATATGGGTTAAGTGCTCCTGGAAGAAGCCTTTTAAAGATGAATTTCTACCCAACTACAACAAATCTTAGGGTTGTTTTTCGTTTGTTTGCTTTTTCACTTTTTTATTCTGTACTTCTTTGAACAAGAAACCTACCATCCTTGGATAGGTCATTGGTGGCTTTGACACCCTCATAATTGGAGAAAATGAAGCGCAACCTCAAAACTGATAGATTCAAGTTGAATTTGCCATGGTCTTTAAGAATCCATATGAAGAAGCAGACGCTCAGGTTGATGAAGATGGGGAAAAAGACAAGATTGGAAGAGGAAGCCCCCAAGGTGAAGGCTAACGGGGCCCAGCCAAAATTAGATAGTTCATCACCTCTGGCTTTTGGTCAGAGAATGGACAAATACATGTACCCTAAAGTCATGAAATGAGCTGCAGAAGAAGAGTTCACAACTAGGGCTGTCATATCTGTCAAAAAGAAGACCAGTCAGGACATTGGAGACTTCATTTCCTGGTAATGGCCTCTGTCTGGTAAGAACCTATTGTTGGGAATCCAATCCTGCTAAGAACAGAAGCATTTCTGGACCAATCCAGCAGGCTCTGGTACTAAGGATATGGTATTATGGAAGATTGTAGAGCTGCCAGTTTGGGTTTAGGGAAGCGGGAAGGCAGGGAACTGAGGAAAGGGGGAATGTTGTTTTGTAATAAAGCAGGATGTGTTTATTTTTTAAAGTTGGATAAATCATAGCAGGTCTCTAATGTCAGGATAAAGAATTTGAAATTAATTTGTTTGACAATGGAGAGACAGTCAAGGCTTTTGAATAGATAAGTATCATAAAGCTCTACTTTATGAAGATTGATCTGCTACCAGTGCATAAAAGATATTTGAAATGCATAGACTAAAGATATGGAAAGACAGTGCCATACTCCATATCCCAACACTGAGACTACCATTTATTTACTTTTTTACCTATTTCATATTTTCTTATAAATATGCATACTTCTTCCTTGAAAAAATACACACTCCTTTAGTGCAAGGGTTGTTTCATTCTTGGTTTTGTATCCAATGCCCAAAAGAATGCTTGACACACAGTGGGCACTTAATAAATCTTTCTTGTTTGACTATTTGTCTAGGCAAAAGTATGAATATCTGAATTAAAATGTCAAATAAAAATATGCCATTGATATTGACATTCTACTTAGAGATTTGAATGTTTCTTGATTCTCCCTTTCTTTTTATCCTAATGCTCTCATCTTTCTTTCCTCTTTCTTTCTTCTATTCTTTCCTCCTGTATTCTTTCTTTTCTCTATTCTCTCCTTCAAATTTGGATATTTCTATAAATATATATGCCATATACACATATGTATATGTATGCACATATATGTATATATACACACGGAAACACACAGTACAATGCTGCTTTCTTATATTTCTTTCTTTTCCAACAAGATCATTAAGATGTGTAACCTTTGAACAGAGTATATGAGCCAGTAATGTGATTAGTAAATAAAAATGAAGGAATAAATGAGAGAAGATTTGTGAAAGTAGAATCCACAAGATTTAGCTAATAAGCATATGTAACAAGAGATGGGAAAATAATAATGATAACAAAGTTTCAAGCCTAGGTGACTGGAAGAATCAAGATAGTATTAACACAAATAAAGAAGCTGGGAGTGGGATAAAGTGATTCAAAGGAGAAAGCTAATGAGTTGGATTTAAGGTATATTAAGTTATACAGACCACTTTTACACATACTTTGAATGTGTTGACAAGGTAGCTGTAAGAGTTGAGCTACAGTTAAGATGAAAGAGAGTCCAGGGCAGGGAATATAGATTTTTGGAGTCATTTGAAAGGAAATAATAGTTGAACCTGTGCAAGTTGGTAAGAGGGGAAATAAAGGTCAGAGCAGTTTCTTGAGTAAAGCTGGGGCTAAGTAAAATTTATTTTAAAAAATATTGGCCATCTAAGGCTGAACATAGTATGATGAATGTGATGAATTTCTATTGTTCTGTAAGAAAGGAAATATTAAAAAATTAAAATGCAAAAAAACTTGTATGAACTGATACAGAGTAAATAGAAGCAGAACAGTGATCTATCACTTTAATTTTATAAAATGTTATAATTTTATAATTATAAAAAATAATTTTATAAAAAAATATAAGATTTATAAATTGATAGAGAATAAAATGTGCAGAACCAGGAGAAAAAAATACATAATAATACTGTAAAGAATAGTTCTCTATGATCAACCAAATGCCTATTGATGATTCCAGAGGACTAATGAAGCATGCCATCTGCCTCCTGACAAAGAGGTGATAGATTCAGGGTATAGAATAGGACAGATATTTATTGAACATGGCCAGTGAATTTGTTTTGCTTTGATATTCACATTTATTACAAATAATTTATTTTTCTTTTTTTTTTAAGTGAAGCCACAGGGACAAGGAAAATAGATTGTTATTTAAAAAAATTTAAATCCAAGAATACTTATAAGGAGAGGAGAGAACACTGATCTAAAGAATCTGAAGGTGGAAGGGAATGGGAATAATTTCTGAAGTGAGATCATGGAAGATATGGAACTGAATAAGATGGGACAAAAGCCACAAATAAAGGTGTTAGTTACACTGAGCATACAGGAGAACCATTTTCTCCTCAAAAGGAGGTAACAAAATCATGGAGAGCAAGTAAAGATATATAGAGATAGTTTAAGTTGTAAAGGAGAGAAGATGAAGAAGTTCCCAGAGGACAATCTTTAAGTTTTCAATTATGTTGGGGGCTAAGTCACCTGCAGAGAATGAGCAAGTGGAAGCTGGGTTTGAAGATTTATGTTAGGGACAGATTAAGTGGATAATGCTTTAGGGAATTGACAAGAGATTGGGTTATTAGTTATAGTAAGTGGAAATCTATTCTTTCTTAGTTTTGCATTTGAATTAGTCAATAGGTATGTCCAGTTGTGACAAATTCCAACCTGAATTTTCAAAATCTTTTGCGGGGGAAATAATATGCAGGGAGCTGTAGATATAAATTTAGATAGTGATGATACAGATATAGATTAGCTATAAATATATTTGGCTGTGTGGTATAGCAGAAAGAGAGTTAACCTTGATATCAGGAAGACCTGAGTTCAAGTATAGACTGACTCACACTGGCTATATGATCCTCTTAGGGTCCTATGTCATACTCTAAAACAGATAATTATAGAACAGTTGTAAGTCTGCATTGGTGGAACTTTTCTTATCGAAAGTCACCTATACTGATGAAATTTAGTAAGAGTCAATTAAAAAAACAGGTATGGATATAGTTATACATTTAGATATAGATATGCTATCTAATAATGCCACCTTATAGGAATGAAACCGAGTGCCTTAATAAATAACCAATTAAGTAAAATGAAATGGACAAAAGGTCAGAAAGTTCTATCACTTCCATTTAATTAAATAGCCTGGAAAAACTTCAAGCAAAACTGATCAGATTCAATATCTTCATACATCTGTAATCTACTCTGAATTTCGGGATGAAGATTTAAACAACTTTAACTTTTATTTATTCATTCATTCATTCATTTATTTTGCACTTTATTCTTTATAAAAATTTTCCATGGTTACATGATTCATGTTCTCACTTTCCCCTTCATCCCCCAACCCCCACCCCCCATAGTCGACACACATTTCCACTGGTTTTAACATGTGTCATTGATCAAGACCTATTTCCATATTATTCATAACAACTTTTAAATGGAGAAGCCCCTCACTGTTTCCCCCCCAAAACTATGTAAGTCATACTTAAAACTAAATTTATTTTCATTATTTTAGAGAGCATTAGAATCATATCTACAAAAGCTCTCATCATGCAAAAATATTTACTTTATAGGCCAAGTTGTAAAAATAGCTGCAAAGAAAAAACTTAGTTCAAGAGTTGATGAATATACCCATTACTTTTCATATATAAATGGACACTTAAAACAGAATTAAGAAGTTATCGGGGTTTTTGAAGTTTTGTCCTTTCTATATTTAGAAGGTCACTTTGCATGTGTTTCCTGAGTTTGGAAGTGCTAGGTTTTGCTGTTTTCACTTTTGAACCCTATTCATAGCATTTGTTTTTTGTTTTTTGCTTTTTTAAAGATCAATATCTTTAAAAAGTTTTTTTCATTCTTTGACATTAATTTTAATGAAAAATGATGTACAAGTGGATGTTTCTGCCAACATACAATGCCGAGACTGCCCTTCACCTTGGGGCCTATTTTCCATCAAGAAAAAGAAAAAAGGAGTCAACACAAAAAGAGAATTGTAGTCCATTGAAGCTGAATCTCTTGAATGTCTCATGTCCATTTATTTTAGACCTGTCTTTTTCCTCTCTTACCAGTACAATTCTCACTGCCCCAGGCTGTGCCCCTTCTTGGAGAGTCGCACATGGCACTTAGGCCTTCTAAAACATTCTTAAGAGCAGCACAGGCTCTAATCTCTCCCAGGAGACCAAAAGAGTCCCATCTGTAACAATTTGAGCCCCTGTCAGCCCGAGGACCATAGAATTCAGTCACTTCCTAACCAGGGTCTCCCACATGTCACTCCACATTGCTACTGAGGCAATTGGAGGGTTTACAATTAGGCATTTTTGAGTCATAGTAACAATGTGAAATTAAATTCCTTATAAATGATTATTGCTGCATCTGTCCCATGCCAGGGTGTCCTCAAGAAGGCTTCCCTTAATACCCTTTTCTAACTAACTTTCTCACAAATCATTTACAAGCTTTGCACATTTTTTTCTCTCCTTCCTTCAGAAATTCAAATTTCTTTCTCCAACACCTACCCTCTTCCTCGACAGTATTTTCTGCCTTAAAGTCTTTGCAGTTTTTTAACATCTATATATACCTCACTTTTTCTCTTCCTTTTCTAACTCCCAGCCCCTACAAACCTTCTAATATTATTTTCTTCTTTTTTTGTTTGTTTGTTTGTTTGTTTTTAATTTAAGGGCCCCTACAGCAATATTACTCCCAGGAAGCATCGAAAACATCCGGTCCCTTGGAAGCATTATTAAGAAGTTCCTGCATGTTGTAATGACTCCAGACAGAAAAATAACCCACTGAATGATCAAGTTTGCTACATTCTGTCACAATAACATGCTTTTTTTTTCCACATGCATATATCAAAAAAGAAATACAAGGACGCTTTGCAGATTACTCCAATGGTAGATAAAGCAGAAATTAGCTTTCATCTATGTGTCCTTCCTCTTCTCCCCGCCCTGATGGCTCACCCATCCCCCACATCGCCATCTGTACTCATCGGTGGTAGATTTCTCTATTAACAAAGCCCTCCCCATTCCGCCTATTGATTCTGCTTTTATTCACCCCCCCAGCCTCCCCTTCCCCTCCTCCTTCTTCTCCTTTCCCCCCCTCTTCCTCCCTGCCTGGAAGGAACAATTCATATGGTTGATTCCTTTGTCTCCTGAGTTATGGTTTGGGAAACCTTCTCTTTCATAGTTCATCAGGGAGATTCCAAAGCAAGTGGAACTCTTATCGTGGGCTGTCAAACTTTCATGAAAGCCCTGGACCAAGAGACAAATTCTTCGCTTTCTCCGGCCATGTTTCCCCTGCTGTTTCTGGCGTTCCTGTCACGGAGACTTCACTTGAGATTCTAGGTAGGGAGGGAAAATAGGAAAGCCCTTCCCAGAATATTACAGCTGATTAGCAAACATGGTGCTTCACTCTTTGCTCAGTGTTTCATTAAAAAATTAATGCCTGTGGAATGAGCTTTCAATACAAAATTACACGGAGGTGAATTTTTTATTTTATTTTAAAAACATTAGTCTTTTCAATAATTTATACTTCTTTCCCCTTTGGTCTCACTAAATATTAAATAGGATAAAGTTAAACATTCGAAAACTAAATGTAGACTTTATTCTCCCAAAGGATCTCTCTGTTTTCATCTGCTGCTGACTTATTTGAACATTTTTAGAAATAAAGTGGTACATGTGGCAGCTGTGAGCCAGCAGGTGTTTGTTTGTTTGTTTGTTTGTGTGTGTGTGTGTGTGTGTGTGTGTGGTTCCACTTAGCTTGAATCTACTAGGATTGGGTAACTGAGTTTATGTGTATGCTGTCTTTGACCTATAAGGCACTGACAGGAATCTGTAGGTTACATGTGTTGGAAAACAAAACAGGGAGCACCCAAAGGCTACTCACTAGAAAGAGAAAGTCAAAAATTGGTATTTGGCCATTCATTAGAATGCCTAGGCCATAATCTAATTTAACATGTCTTCTTATCCACAAAAACCTTCATAACTTCCTTTAGTTATTTGAATAATTAAAGAATCTGGGGGGAGATGGGTCTTCCTCCCCCATTACTCAAGTATCTGTATAATATCTGTTTTTAACTAGCCACAGAGATTTGATATGATTTCTCTGAGTTCTTGACTATGATTACCTTTTGATTATGATGATTTTTTTCTAATGGACTTAAAATTATATTTTTAAGAACTTGATATCAAATTTATACTCTATTTTTTTTCATCCAAGAGAGGCACTACACTTTATACCCAATTGATCACATTTATATTTTTAACTTCCAACTAACATAGGTCAGACCCTTTGGATTCTAAATCTGTAATCCTATGATGTTATGATCTTTCTCTATTAAGAATGTTAAAAATGGGGGGGGGGAGGGAGCAGCTGGGTAGCTTAGTGGATTGAGAGCCAGGCCTAGAGACAGGAGGTCCTGGGTTCAAATCTGACCTCAGACACTTCCCAGCTGGGTGATCCTGGGCAAGTCACTTAACCCTCATTGCCTAGGCCTTACCACTCTTCTGCCTTGGAGCCAATACACAGTATTGACTCCAAGATGGAAGGTAAGGTTTAAAAAAATGTTAAAAATACTTTTCTATTGTGATCTCATAAGAATAATGACTTATATTTATACTGTCCTTTATAATTCACAAAGTTGATTTCTCACAACTCCACAAAATGGGCAGTACCACTAATATCTTGCTCATTTTATACAGGAGGAAACTCATTACATACTTATTGGCCTGAATATATGATATGCTTTCAAAGTAAGTATTTTTGGTGTTAGCGTCTTTTTTTTTTTCAGGGTCAGGGAGGGTATGTGTGTGTGTGTGAATGTGAGTGTGTGTGTGTGTGTGTGTGTGTGTGTGTGTGTGTGTTTTAAAAGTTTAGATCTATAATTTCATTGGTATGGAGAACCTCCAGGGTAGAAATTCCCTTCATTGATACAGATTAGCAAGTGATCTATAACTTGGAATAGAATGGGGCACTGAGAGGATAACTATCTTATCCATGGTCCAAAAGCCAGGATATGTCAGAAAGAGGACTTGGCCCCAAGTCTTCCTGATTCCAAGGCCAGCTCTCTATCTACTACATAAAATTGCCTCTTGAATGCATTGAATAGGAGTAGAAAATCCCTTTTCTCAAATCCCTTACTGGGATATAACAGATGAAACTAAGAAAATTTACTTTTTTAAGTTCAAAAACAAACATTAAAAAAAAAGACTCATTGAAGGTCAGAACTGTGCTGTGGTAACAAATCTGAATTCAGTCACCAACCCAATATGCCAACCTATTAGAAGAGATTAAAGTCTCACATATCTCGATTCAACCTTCTGTTTGGGGAACTTCCATAAACAAGCTAGTAATGTCATCACCAGGGAAACAAACAAGTAGAATTGATGCATGACTTCCCCCTGAGTGCATCTGGGCTAGCTAGCATAGGCATTGATGATGTTGTCTATTTAAACAGGCTTCCCTGCCTCCCCCTCTCCATACCACCCCCGACCCTTCTGTACAGATACTGCCACTTGCTGTAACTATGAAAGAAAGGTTGGTGATGGCTTGGAACACAGTTCATTTACAAGGTGATATAAACTGTGGGCTGTAGGTTGAGCTGGCAATATGATGGAAATGCTAATCTCTGACACAGATCCTGCTTTCATGTTTTATTAATGACATCTGCAACATATTTGCAAGATACTTTACATAATATGTTAATTTACCAAAATGGGAAGGAAGGGACTGATAATTGCATATGAAATTAGCACTCACTCTGTCTATGCCAAAGCTAAATACATAGTACTTCTGAAGACCTTGTTAGGGCTGTGACATACTACAGATTTGGTCAATAGGATGATGATAAATTCATTTTTCAAGAAGTGAACTCAAATTCTTTCTATTAAGATTTGAACATGAAACAATAGATTCAGTTAAAAACATGTCTTTCAGATGAACTTAGCACTGAATATAATATATTTGGAATTAAGTTTTTTTTTAATCCTGCTATGGATTCCTCAAACCAAATGAAATTTGGTGTTTGTCTCTTCTACAAGTCTGTTGGCAAAGGATTCCAGGCCTTTTTGTGAATTTGATTATCTCAAAATCATCATTCTAGTATCATGGAATTTGAAAATGCCATGCTTTTATCTGCTTCACTTTCTAAAGGGATTTACCACAGCAGGTTTGGGACTTAGCAGAGGTCATTCGAGAATCATCTCAAGAAAACAGATGGTGAGAAGATCCAGATCTCACATTGTTGCTTCTGTCATAAAACCAAACTTGAAAGCTGCAGTATGCTCCTTTAATTCCTAGACTTGAGTATTACATTTATCATATCACTGCCTGACTCTATTTCCTTCCCCATAAAATGGAAATTATTATAGGACTGTATTATCACAGGGTTGTGAGAATCAAATAAGATATTAGTAAAATGCTTAGTTAACACCTTAAGGTGTTACAGAATGCTACTCTAAATGCTAACCTTAAGGTGTTATATAAAGGCTATTTTAAAATTATATATTATAATCAGGTATTCCTTCCTTGTATTATTATAACCAGGTATTCCCTCCTTACAAAAATATTTTTAGGCACATACAACATGAATGTCTTTTTTTTTGGGGGGGGGATTTGATGACAGGTAGAATTTGCTTTGTCCCTAGATATCAAGTAGAGAAAAGTACAATACTGATGTGGGCTAAAGTGTCCCACAGGCTGTAAACAATCAAAAAATTATAGAGACAATAACTTATTGATTAATATGAGGCTACCTTTCCAATAAGACATGTGAGTTGCTTAGATTCACAAGTATAAGAAAACTCCTCACATCAGTGTTTAGACATAACCCAGGTCCTTCCTTGGAGATCTCTGAACAGCAAGTACAGTTGGCTCAGTTCCCCGGTCATACAGAACTAGGTTCAAATAATGCTATATTTCTACATTCTCTTCCTTCCTTAGAGTCTCTGCAAAAAAAAAGCAAAACTTGACCTAAAGTTGCCCCAGGGTATTTAACATATCATTAGCATTTTATTTACATTGCCTTTCAGTGGACAAACTGAGTGAACTATGGGTAAAGCCATGGAGACCAAAGTGGACCATGGGTAAAGTGACATCAATTCCATGGAGACACTGGGGCAACAATTGCCCAAACAAACAACCCCTTCCTTAGTCACTAAAAAAAGATAAAAAAAAAACATTCCTGAGAACCCCTACCCACCTTTTACCTTTACTTATCACACCTCCTTACCTCCTTTCCCTATGTTACTTATTTACTTACTATACTTACTAGCTAACTATCTGTAGCCACTTAATAACTATTGTCTCTTATTATAAAGCTTGTTTCCTAGCAATGAAATCAGTTTGAGCTGCCAATCAATTCTTTGGATGAGAACCTATTAACACTGCCCACATCAAGGCTAAGGTTTCAGAATGTCAGAATATAGGCTGAATTGATAATGGTTTACAAGTCACTGCCATTATCCAAGAGCAATGCAGTAGAAGCTAGAGCCAAGGTGATGTAGTGCAATGAGTGCTTAATTTGGAGATAAAAATGACCTAATCTTGTGACCTTGAATTTGGACCACTCTCAGGAGGTAGTGGATCCCTCCTCCTTACCAAGATCTTCAAACAATCGCTAGATGACCACTTTTTGGGTCTTTTATAGAGGGATCTCTTGGTCAGCTATACATTGGATGAAACAGCTTTCAAATTCAGAGATTTCATGGGAAAAAAAAGAAGGAATAGTAATACAAATACTATGTAATCTGCTTCAAATATCTGATATAAAGAAAATGCTTTGTAAACTTTTAAGTGCTATTGAAAGGTGTTATTTCTAATGAGTTTTTTGTGTTGATCAAATGGTATTGTGTACATTAAATATAATATAAATAAATTAATTAATATAAAATAAAATAAATTTAATGTATGTGTACATATGTATATCAATGTGTGTGTGTGTATATATATAAAATAAAAAGATAAATGAGTGTGTTAGTCTCAGAATGAATCTACAATGAAATTTACCACATTATTTACTTCTACTTAGAAAACCTCAAAGAGAAGCAACTGGTAAGGTAGGGCAGTGTAAAGAACCCTGCATATGATAGCAGATGATGGGACCTGGGTTTGAATTCTGGCTTTGTCATATTTTACTCGTGTTACCATGGAGAAGTCACTTCCCCTGTCTAGGTCACAGTTTCTTCATCTACACCTAACAATACTCTAGAAATATACTCTTGATTTATATTCACTCTCTTAGGCTAGGTCCCCAGAAAAGTGATTGCTATATTGTAGGGGAAACCAGAGGGGTAGCTACTCTTCTGATTCCAAGGCCCAAATTACTGTGATTCCCATCATTACTCAGTGTATTTCATTACCTTTTAGCAGTCTTTTTCTAAAAATTTATGCTAAGAACAGTTGGTAAAAAAAAAAAGTAATTCCTATTCCCCCAAAAAAATCTTTAGAAAAATTGGGTTCAATCAAGTACAATGAAAATGAGACATACACATAGTGAACACATATGGCAAAAAGATATTTTTGACACTGGAAGTCTTTTCTTTTCACATTGTAGAGTTCTTATATAGATCACCTTGGATATTACTATCTTATGGCTGAATCATTCAACTGAGATCTAAGGATCGGTGCCTTTTTTGAGTTCATAGGTGGCTCTTCTTTTAACCATGAGGGTTCACCTATCTTGAAGCTACCTTAACCTTATCTCAGGAGAGAACTCTACAGTATCCCAAAATAAGGTCAAAATGGATACGTGATTTAGACGTAATGGGTAATATCATCAGCAGATTAAGAGAGCATAGAATAGTTTGCCTGTCATATCTATAGTCAAGGGAAGAATTTATGCTTAAACAAGATAGGGAGCATTACAGAATATAAAATGTATAATTTTTATTGCATTAAATTTAAAAGTTTTATATGAACAAAATCTTTGCAGCCAAGATTAGAAGGAAAGCAGAAAACTGAAAATATTTTACAGCAAGTTTCTCTGATAAAGACCTCATTTCTCAAATTAATAGAGAACTGAGTCAAATTTTTAACAATATGAGTCATTTCCCTATTGACATATGGTCAAAGGATATGAACAGTTTTCAGATGAAATCAAAGGTACCTATAGTCATGAAAAAAGTTTTAAATAACTATTGATTAGAAAAATGCAAAGTAAAATAACTATGTACCACTGCACATCTATTGGATTGGCTGACAGAAAAAGAACATGAGAAATATTGGAGGGGACCTGGGAGAATTGGGATGCTAATGCACCATTGGTGGAGAGGTGAACTGATAAAACTAGTCTGGAGAGCAATTTGGAGCAATTCCCAAAAGACTCTTAACACTGTGCATTCCCCTTGACTCGGCAATACCACTACAATGTTTGTATCCCAAAGATATTTTAAAGGGGAAAAGGACTTATATGTACAAAAATATAAGTAATGGCTCTTTTTGTGGTGGCAAAAAATTGAAAATCGAGGGGGATATTCATCATTTGGGGAATAGCTGAACAAGTTGTGGCATATGATTGTGATAGAATACAAATGTACTGTAAGAAATGATGCCCATGGTGCTTTCAGAAAAACCTGGAAAGATTTACAGGAACTGATGCAAAATGAAGTGAACAAAACTGGGGTAACATGGTACACAGTAACAGCTATGTTGTATAATGATCAATTATGATTTGCTTGGCTATTCTGAGAAATGCAACGATTCAAGACAATCCCAAAGACAAAATATATTAACCACCTCCAGCTAAAGAACTGATGGAATCCGAATGAAGATTGAAGTTTTACTTTTTAAAATATTTTTGTCTGTTTTCTTTTATAACATGACTAATATGGAAATATGTTTTGCATGACTGCACATTCTTGCCTTCTCAATGAGAGGGAGAGAGAGAGAGAATTGAGAATTCAATTTCAAAAAACAAATGTTAAAAATTATTTTTACATGTAATTGGAAAAATAATTTTAAACATTTTCTCTTTCATAACTCTCAGAAGGAAGCATCTCCAAGTAGTCCTCATGCTTCAAAGTCAAAAGAAAGAAGGGAAGGCAGGTCACACCTTTGATATGACCTTTAGCTCTTTCATTATTCCCTCTTTTAGACCCCAAGGCTATCAGTTTTTTGTATCAATTACCAATTAAGAATCTCTTCATCATCATCCATTGCACATCCTTGAGTCATGT
Organism: Gracilinanus agilis; assembly: GCF_016433145.1. Classification (NCBI taxonomy): domain Eukaryota; kingdom Metazoa; phylum Chordata; class Mammalia; order Didelphimorphia; family Didelphidae; genus Gracilinanus; species Gracilinanus agilis. Next base: position 511,017,968 of record NC_058132.1, read on the forward strand.
TGGGCCAAAAATATCCTCCCCATAAATTTCCATATGGTGGATTGGCACTAAACATGAAATCTTCATTCACTCTTTGTGTAACCTAATACAAAAGACAAATCCAAGAATGTTCCAGGCCTCTGTTATATGAAAAATCAAAGTGTTGAACTAGACAGCTTTTAGAGTTCCTTCCAACTCTACATGTATGAGCTTATTATCCTGAATTATTCACTGACACTGCTCTCACATCTTTCCAGGACCTTTACCCAGAAAGGAGACACACTTCAACATCTCTTGGCAGGCCTTGAGATAAAATATTTTCCTTCTTAACCTTGAAAATCAGTCATTTTTCATGAGAATAGAATATCTATAACCTTGAACAGAAAAGTTATAAAGCCTATGCTTAAACTGCTATTGATTATCCTCATCTTTCAAAAGTTTGGTTAACAATTTAAGGTTGTTTCATTTTTTAGACTTCTATTTTTCCTTTACAACCAAAAAACAGAAATCCCAAAATATTATCAGAGAATGATACTGTCCTTCTGGTATTTCAAACCCTACTAAAAACAGGAAGTCAAAACACTACTCATAAGTAGTTGGCAGAGGCAAAATACCTTCTAAATGAGGGTTTTGAATTTTTAAAGCTAGTGCTATCAGTATCTACTTTTACATATTTTGGAAGCAGATGGGGCTAGAAAGGGAACACTAGGAGAATGTGGAGGGAGTTGAGGAAAAATCGAATTAATTAAATGCTTAATAACCTAGACATTTTGGGAAAAATAGAAAGCAAAACAAATACATATGTGTGTATATATCTTTAGCTGCAAAAAGGGATAATTCTATCTGAGAAAAATGTTTTCTATATGTCATATGTAAAAAATGTATGATAGTTATGTTGTAGGTGTGAATTGATCTAACCATTCTGTAAAGCAATTTTGAATTAGACTGAAAAGGAATCCTTAAAATGTCTTTGTCCTTTGACCTAGAATATCCACTGCTGACAATGTGTACTAAGGAAATCAAAGACAAACAAGTTCCTTATATATGAAAATATTTACAGAAGTGTTTTTTTTCAGGGTAGCAAGGAGCTAGAAACAAAGTATATACCAATCCATTGAGGAATAACTAAAGCAATTATTGCATCTGAATATTCAGGATATTACATGCAATTATTGTTTAGTCGTTTCAGTCATGTTCAACTGTTTGTGACTTCATATGGGGTATTCTTGGCAAAGATACTGGAGTAGTTTGCCATTTCCTTCTCCAACTCATTAAGTGTCTGTGGCTGGATTTGAAATCATGAAGATGAATCTTCCTGACTGCAGGGCCAGCACTCTATCCACTGGGCCACATAGTTACCCATTATATTCTGTAAGAAATTTCAAATGTGAAGGGTTAAGAGAAAGACTGAAAGTCTTACATGAACAAATAGAGTGAAGAAGACCCAAGGATACTACAAACAGTGATGACAACCATGTAAATGTAAGTAACAATAAAATGAAGCTGAATGATATTTAATTATAATGACCAAACTTGGAGAAAACTCACTTTTATTGAAAAGAGAGAAGGTGAGGGACCAAGAATATAAAGTGCTACATATGCTTTCAGATGACAGATGAGTATGTGTACTGAACGATTTTTCTTTTTTCCTTTTTAAACTTTTGTTTTGTGGCAAGCTTTAGTATATAGAGGAGGGTGGAATGATCACATTCGGAAGTGAAATCTGATATAAAAACAAAAGGGATTTAAAAAACAAAAAAAATTTTAAAATATGATAGGCATGTCTTGCTGAAACTGAAAATTCCATAGGGGAACAAGACATTTTTCTGCCTAGTGTCTGCAAATGTGGAAGTATTCAAATGAAGTAAAAATAATAATTTGTCCAAATTTACAGAGAGATCATGACAAAATCGGGAATCAATCAAACAACAAACAAAACTGATTTACAATCTACTGTTTGGTCAAGAGCCATACATAGTAAATTTGAAACAAGCTATATATGCAGAGACAAAACACTTGGAAGACTTAAGCAATTATCTAGTAAAATCAGTCCATTACCTACAGGCATGCATTGCTTTGTGTGAGATTTCACCAGTATAGGGCACTCTTGATGAGAAACTTTTCTGCAAATTATACTTTTAGAGAACTGTCTGGGCCAGAGAGAGATTAATTTACACCCCCAGGTATAACACAGCCATGATGTGTAAGGACATTTTAGTTGCCCTTTCTTTCTCTTCTTCCTTCCTTCCTGCCTGCCTGCCTTCCTTCCTTCATTCTTTCCTTCCTTCCTTCCTTCCTTCCTTCCTTCCTTCCTTCCTTCCTTCCTTCCTTCCTTCCTTTCTTCCCCTTCCTCTCTCCTTTCCCCTTTCTTTTCTCCATCCCCACTTCTTCCCTTCCCTCACCCCTTCAATGTTAGGGGCTCCTTTGTCCTACATGTGAGTATAGACATATATAGAAGACATAATTATGTGTAACTATGTCTTCTGTATGTATGTATGTATGTGTATATATATATATGCATATATATATTCCTGATCTTGAACCTAGACAGACAAACAGATAGAAAGATAGATAATATAGTTTAGTTATTGATATAATGATATAACCTTGTTCTGTGATTGCATTAGTATAGGTAACTGCAAGTGAGAAAATTCTCTCTACTAGAGCAGATGAGCAACTTTTCTACAATTTAAAGATTTAGAAAGTTACTTGGGGAACAAGGAGATTAGGATTTTCCTCAGAGTACCACACAAACATGCATCAGAGGTGGGCTTTGAACATAGGTACTCTGTAGCCAGCCAGCATTTTATAGCTGTTTCTTAGCACACACATATTGACAAAAGGTTTGTGGGAGTGTGAACACTTTCCAAGGACACAGATGGCAACCAATATATGACTTAAGAGATTAGTCTTTGGGCGATATTTGAGGTTTAGAAGTTACTTTATTTGGTTGGTGGTCTATAACTAATGACTGTCAAAAGTAGGATTTGAACCCACTTCTTTCTGACTTCAAGTACAGAACACTATTCACTTATACCAAATTACTATATAAAAACAGAAACCCTGAACTCTTCAGTCTGAGTTCCCAAGTGAGTTTTAGCAGCAATAGCTCACAGTTGTATATTTAATTCAATATATTTCACTTCTAAAGCTTGCCATAAGGAAATATAAACCAGTTTTTCTCAAAGCTATAGCAACATGGACCTTTATAATGACATGGGGGTGGCAATGGAAAGAATTTTTTAAAATAATTAGTTCAAAGCAAGTCAGTGATGAAAAGGAGAAATGCTGTCTCCTTCAATTATTGTAGAGTCTTTTAACCTTTAAAACAAGCAAAAGTATCTCCAAACAAATAAATTAATACAATTCAGGGAATTCCATTTGGTTAAAGTATTTTGAATATAGTAAACCAAAATGTCTGTAGGAAATTTAAAACAACAACAACATTTATTCACCAGATTTCTTACATTAATTTCTTCTTAGTAAAATTCAAAACCCATTTGGGGCCTCTGACAGAGCTTTTACATTAAGTATGTGTTTTCCCTCTATTGAATTTATTAATGTGGTGGTAAACAAAAGCTGTTTACTTGAAGCTTTATTAAACAGTTTATAATTTGTTTTCAGTGTAGTGAATAATTTTTGTTATTTTTACCCCCAAATTATCAAAAATGACCTGTCAGCCAGTCCAAGTACTTCTGAGGACGCTAATGGTAAATCTCAGTCATCCGCCAGCCCTTCTGTGTTCAGTATCCCACATGGATTGCTTTGAAAACAGCTTCTATTCTAACAAAACAAGAGTTTATGATTCACTTTCAGACTTTGTTCCTTTAACTAACTAACTTGTTTATGCAAGAAAACAGTTTTCTAAGACTTGCACACACAGCAGTATTTATGTGTTCCTGTTTATATTCTTGTTTCACTCCTGTTAATGGTTTTGAACCATATAATACATAAATCCACAGATATGTGTGGAAAAGTCAGATGATATAATAATGGTGGTAGTGGTGGTGGTAGGTTCCTTCCCTTCTCAATCCCCTCCCCTTCGCAACTAGAATACATAAAGGAATTCTGTAAACACACAAATCAGGATTTCTACATTCTCAACCAATCAGATTTCAGTCTTAGAATCATAAATTCAAACCTATAAGCTTTATGATCAAATGTCTTCATTTTATAAATAAGGAAACTGAGGACCTGTGAAATTAAATCACTTTTCCAAGTTTATTCTGTGAGCAAATGACAAAGCTAGGACCCAGGCCCTCTCTTTGCAAATCTCTTTGCATTTTACCAGTTTACAGGTTTTTAACTTACTTTGAGAATGGATGTCTTATGGTTCAACTTGTGATCTAGATTCCATCAGGAAAAGCAGCACTGTTTGATATTCTTGACCATATTCTCTAGTGCCCTACTCCTTAAGGACAGAGACTATGTAAAGTATGTCTTTGTAACCTCATGTCTAGTATGGTATATGGTCCATTGTAAGAACTTCATTAATGTTTGCTGAACTGAACTGAATTTCCTACTTTGTTCCCTATTATTCGCTTTAAGTTGAGCCTTCATATGGCCCTTTTTCCTCATTTTCATGAAGTAAATAAATTCCTATCATAGAGTCCCTTCCTAAGTTTCTGGCTGAAATATCCTGGATTCAGAGTTGAAGAGCCTGAGTTTGAATCATGATTTTGCTACTCTGTGACCTTGTGCAAGTCATTTCACCTAATCTATCTAAGCCTCAAGTTCCATCTATAAGCAAGAGGTGGGACCAAATGACCCCTTTAAGTTTCATCAGCTCTAAATCTATGCTTCTAAGATGCTATATATAAAATAGTGGAAGGAGTACCATGCAAATGAAATGGAACTATTAGACTCCTCAGTCTTTCTAAACAAACAGGAAGTTATTTTTTAAAAGGGGGGACTGGACAAGTAGAATGTCTTTAACTTCCTTTTTTGTGAAGATCTGAAAGGCAAAAAGGAAATACTGAAAAATAGTAATGTACTATATTCCCCATCTTCGAGCTTCTGGGACGATAGATTCATAGTCCATGGAGATCAACCATTAATTCATATCCATGTTTGTTGACATTGAGGTTCACTGATAGCATTGCTCTGTGACTTTGCAGCTCTATCTAGCTCTACCCACAGATTTGCTCCACATATATGCAAGAGTGAAGCTCATAGGGTGAGCAAACTGTTTAGAAAAGAAATTCAAGTCCTTTTTAAACTTTACATCTGTTTAAAACCCGAGTTTTGGAATATTTTAACCATGAATGGGACAGTGAACCAGTACTGTACATGACTGTTTTGCCAAATGCCCTTAGTCAGAAATTATCTTCCATGACTAGTGCCATAAGTTTGCCATCATTGTCTTAGGACATACTCCTTCCTATGATGAAGGAGTTCAGGTCTCTGATTCCACTTTCTGTGTGCCTGTTTTCCAGTCACATATGTCCAGGGTAAGGACTGGATGATGATAGGAAGGGATATATATTTACTTGCTTGAGAGGAAGTTGTGCTTTTTTATCTCCACTTGGCTTAGCTGCTTAATTGCTCATGTTTATTCCTCTCTCTCAGGTCCCATCTTCTGCATTGCTTAAGTTCTATGGTATCTGTTCAGATAGTGGGGGAACTCCACTAATTAGTTAGAAATCTTTGGTAGTCTTTTAATAAATTAATATTTTAAAATTAAAAAGCACAGCATCTAGAGAATTTCATGTTTCAGACTTCCCATGAGAAGAGTGAGAAACTGTTGAATAATCTACCTATGTACTAAAATAGTTGTTTAGTTTTTATCTTTAGTATTTGAAGAAGACCAAAGTATCATCCCTGGTGATGGATTTTTGACTCTCAATTAGACTCAAGTGAGGCAGAGTTGTACAAAGTTGTCAGCATCACTCTCTCTTTCAGAGTTATTTAAGACCAGTAACAAGACAAAAGTCAAAATGACTAGTGATGGCTCAGGATGACCTTGCCTTCTTTGATGCCTAAGCAAGCTCTAAGTGCTCCACAGCACCTGCTTCCACCACTTTCATGTCCATTGGAACAAATTGTTCTTATTCACTCATTCTCCAAGGGGAAGTCTTCACATGTGCGGGGAACAAAAGGTGAGTTTGGGAGGGCGTGTCTGTCCCCAAGCATACACTAACATACTTATTATGTCAAAATAAATTGATGAAGTCCCTCAACATGTTGTGTGTATGCCCTGTGGCAAACTTATGGGAAGACATGGACAAAGATCCATGGGCAGGCTATCCATGGACAGATAGGTACCAATCTGCACAATTTTAGGGAAAACCCACAGTGATGAAATCATGGATCCCAGATTATCTAGATGATTTGATTAAGATTAACACTTGGCATAGCAGTCTAGTTCAATTCCATTTATCCTTGTGGCATTCACTTTGCTATATTTCTCTCCTATTCTCTCCTGTTCCTTTCTTATTCTCTCTGGCCTCTATTTCTTTTCAGTTTTGCTCCTAAATTAGTATTCTTTGCCATGTTATCTTCTTTTTCTTCCATCTTTCTAACTTTCACCTTACTACTTTCTGCCTCCTAATAGCTCTCTTTGCATTTTCTTTTTTGCTGGCTTCAGTGATTTTAAATGTAATAAAATCTCATTATTTTCATATTAATTGGAGTTAGGAAGGAAGAAATTAGGTCAATTTGAATTAAAAAGTTTTATTATTGTAACATTTTAATAAATATGAGTTTATGGGTTTCACATATTATATATTACTGCTTCCTTGGGAAGAAGAAACAGGATTGTGTTTGTTAGATAATCTTAAAACTGGTTAAATAAATGAATAATTATTATACATTAAGAGATTCATCAATAGAATGTGCTCATCACTAAAAATTTTCACTTCCATGTAAACTATTTTCCTTTGGTTAACTAAGAGATAGGGAAACATTTTTTTCTACTAAGGACCACAGAGATAAAAAAAAATGATTAAGGAACCACACAGTTTATAACTCAAATTTCTATAGCATTTTAGGTTTTTTAAAGTGCTTATTTCACAATAACTCTATTAGTATAAGTATCATCATTCTCATTTGATAGATGACAAAACAGACTTGATTAGATTAAAGGACTTGTCCAAAGTTACATAGCTGATAGATGATTTGGATTTTAAAACCTCCTAGTTCCACGTTTTATTTTCTTCTCACTTACCATGCCACACTACATTCTCTCTAATTAGTTTATAGCCATACACATGCATGCATGCATACACACATATACACATATGTTACATACATGTATGTGTAAGAAATCAACACTATTCCTTTTCCTTACTGTCAAAATTAAAGATTGGAAACAAAAATCTGTTCTAGCTTGCAATTATTTTTTCTGCAAATATGTTAAAAAAACAAATATTCTTAAAAACATTTCTTATTTTGAAAGAGAGAGATACAGAGAGACAAGGTTGAAGGACAGAGGGAAACTGAGACAGAGAGAAATTTTTAAAAAAGGATTGAATAAGGCCAAGAAAGAGACATCAGAGGGGACAAACTGAAACACTCTCTCTCTCTCTCTCTCTCTCTCTCTCTCTCTCACACACACACACACACACACACACACAGAGACACACACACACGCGCGCACACACACACACACACACGCACACAAATTCAGATAAGTAGGGATAGAGTGATAGTTGTTTATGTACTAGCATTTCATGTATGGCTTTATGTAGTTATTTAGAATATTGCCACCAAAGATTTTGAAAACAGGTTGTGGTTTTGCATGTGCTAGATGAATGCACAGAATGCATTGTTACCTTATAGGTTGTAATAGCTCTGAAATGGGACAGATTTAGAATTCAGTTTATTGCACAGCTCACAGTGATATAGAGATTGCAGACTCTTAAACCTTGTGCCTGAATTTAAAAGCAGATATTTGTGGAATGAATCAGAACAACTAAGATCCACAGAAGATGAGTTCTGGAAAGCATTGAGCAGATGAACTAGAGTCTTGTAATCACCTGGGAAATATCAGTAATGATAAGAATTGTACCTAGGCTTGACTTAGTACCTCAAATGAATAACTTTTTTTATGTTTGTTTTTTTTCCTGACCAGCACAAAAAGTATAGCAAGAGGATATGCTAAGATTATTACGTACACACACACAACACTGCACATTATGCAATTAAATATGTATACATGCATGTATATAAAAATGTGCATACATATAACATATGTAATTACAAATATTTATATGGTAAAAGCAATTTACCTACCTGTCATCTCTTCACCTAGATTATAAGTTCCTTAAGGCAATAGATGGACTTATTCATCCTTATCCTATAGAACCAAGCAGAATGACTGGAACATAGTAGGCATCTAAAAAATTATCATTGGGTTGAATTATGGTAAGGGTGGGCAAAGGATTCTATTTCATCTGTAACTCAAGTAAGTATCTTTATTGGTACTTTTTATTATAAAGACTACTATTTAATGTTGAATGAATGTCAGTAATGTATTATGGGAAAATGCTCAAATGACATCTATTTATGTGGATCTTACTGAACTAAAAGTAAATATCACATTATTGAATGAATTAATTTTTTTTGGCTTTACCATGAGCATATTTATTATTCCCGCAAGACTAACTTTTTGTCTTGGCCTCAGTTCCTTTCTATGTATAATTGGCATATTTAGACATAGTTGGGACATCTGATCTCTACAAACTCAACTACACCACTGGCCATGGTGCTGATATGGTCTTTCCATCAGTTGTTCAGATGCCTTCGTGGTATAAGAAGGTAAAATATATATATTTTTCTGCTTAGAGTTGGCTTAGATACTATACTATTGATTCAAAAGACAAATGAAAGAGCCGACACACTTTTTATTATCCTTTGTGAACTAGCTTCTTAGTGTACTGAGGTTTTCCTTCAAGCCTTGAAACTCTGGACAAGTAATTTTTTGAAGGATTTGGAACACTGAAAATCCCTTTCCCTTAAACTGTCCCATAACCAAATTTTTTTTTACTCCATGTGTTTTTGTCTAAAATCAGAAGGAATTAGAGCACTTAAAGAGGACTGATGTAAAATAATTGTGTTACTCAAATGCTTCCTTTCCTCTCAAATCTGTAGTTTCTTCAAGAAAGTGTTTCATGGGGGCAGCTGGGTGGCTCAGAAGATTGAGAGCCAGGTCTAGAGACAGGAAGTCCTAGGTTCAAATCTAGTCTCAGACACTTCTTAGCTATGTGACCCTGGACAACTCACTTAACTCCCATTGCCTAGCCCTTATTACTCTTCTGTCTTGGAACCAATACACCATACTGATTCTAAGACGGAAGGTAAGGGTTTAAAAAAAAAGCACTTCATATTTAAGCCAATACAGAGACAATCAATATTAAATATTTAGTCATTTCTGTGCTTCCTGCTTTCTGTTTTATTTGATACCATTCCAAATTATAGTATCTATATACTTCATGAGACTCCTCTCCTTCTTTGAGTGGATGGAACACTAAAGAAGTTCAGACCTCAGAATGTAAATTCTGCTTATTTTACAAATGACTCATTTTGTTTTGTTCTTCTCCTAAAAGTTACATGACAGGGGGCAGCTGGGTAGCTCAGTGGAGTGAGAGTCAGGCCTAGAGACAGGAGGTCCTAGGTTCAAACCCGGCCTCAGACACTTCCCAGCTGTGTGACCCTGGGCAAGTCACTTGACCCCCATTGCCCACCCTTACCAATCTTCCACCTATGAGAAAATACACCGAAGTACAAGGGTTTAAAAAAAAAAAAGTTACATGACATCATATAACCTTTTGACATAGTTTTACTGACAAATAGCTTTGTTATACCTAGTTCTCTTTTTTTGGTCACAGGAAAAACTAAAACAAATTTAAAAGCCCAGTTACTATTTATCATGAAAATGAAAACTTCTCTCCAATTGGTCCATTTCTTTCTGTCATGAATTGTATCTTTCCCATTCCCACCTGACCCTGATCACTATAACCTACTTGTCTGCTTCATGTTTGGGAGGCTAAGAGATACAACTCACTTGTTTTATTAACTGTTTAGCTGGCCCCTCATTGTTCCTTAAAATACCTCATTTGATTTTGCTATTCTCCTTGTGTTCCCAAAGGCCTTGACTCCCATTCTACTGGGAGCAGGGGATACAATATTTCAGCTTTGGATACCACCTTGCAAAGGTGTAAAAGTTCTTAAAGGCATAAAATATAGGTGAGATATCCTGTATGGACATTAGCTAATAGGACAGTTTGACTAGAATGGAGAGTGAACAAAGAGGAATAATTGGAAATTAGTTAAAAAAGATAGAGAACAGCCATATTGTGAAAGGTTTTAAATGCCAGTTTGAGTATATTGTATTTCTTCCTTGATCCAGTAAAGAACCTATTGATGATTTTTTTCCACACATAACTGGCTTTATCCTACTTAGTTCAGTCTCTCATAACCTCTAGTCTAGACTATTGTAATAGTCTTCTAATTGATCTCACTATTTCCTCCTCCAATCTAGCTTCCTATGTATCTGCCCAATTGATATTTCTTAAAAGCTTGATCATATCATTCCTACACAAAAGTCTCCTTATTGTCTCTAAAATATACAGAGGTCAGTTTATCATTTAAACCTCTCTATAATTTGATTCCCAATGCCCTCCATCTCCCCACAATGTCTGGAAGGTAGTTTCTCTTTACCTTAAAATACCATTAAAATCCTACCTAGCTCTTTTGACAGTCTACCTCAGGCAGCCTTCCCTGAAGTCTTCAGTAGCTAGTGTTCTCTCTTTCTTGAAAATTACTTTGTTTTTATTTATGCAGGTGCATTTTATCTGTCCAATGAAATGTCAGCTCTTTGAAAGCAGCAACTATTTTGATTTTGTCTTCACAGTCTATATGCCCAGTACAGTATTTTTCAAATAAGAATTTAATAGATGTTTGTTGAATTACATAAGACCTAACTAGAGGACATTTTTTAAAAAGGCAATGAACAGTCATTTTCTTTTTTATTTTCAAGAAAAAGATTCTAACTCTTCTGGGGAATATTCATAATACATATGGAAAGGTAAGAGTTGCAAAAACCTAGAGGAAAAAGGTGAGATCTTTTGCTACCCTATATCACTTTTTCTTCATTCATTTCTCTCTTCTTTACTACTCTTCTCTTCAATGAAAACAAATATTTACTCAATTTGATCTGCTTTTAAAAGTTTTACAATTAGTAATGAGCAAAAGGCTGATAAAATTCACAGAATAATTCCCCTTACAAAAGAGGAACCTGTTACCCTAAATGAATTTTCATTTAATAGTAAAACTCCATCTCTAATCCTTCCCTTATCCTTTGCTCCATGCTGTTAACTTGATCAAGTTATTTAATTTTCTATGTCTCAGATTTTTCTTCTGTAATGCAAAGGACAAGGACAAGATCAGTGCTCTTTCAGCTCTGACATTCTCTTGTTTCAAATACATACTTAAAATATGTTAATAGCAGCTATAAATTCACATGCAATCCTCTCCTTTGTTCATTGTATACTAAAAATTTTTTTATTGATGATTGTTGAGTTCATAATAAAAAATTAATTTAAAAAATCATCTGGAAATTTTCCTATGCATTCCTCTCTATGGGTCAGAAACAGAGGGGGTGACATTTAGAGATAGCCAAAGTGATCCTCCTTTAAGGGAGTGTCCATAATAATGACAGTCTTCACCCTGTTCTCTTTCTATTTCTGGATGTACTAAGACTTTGGAGTAAAATATCTCGGTGTTTTGCCTTCGGCAATCATTCATTCATTACACAAATGCTTTATCTTTGTGCATATCCTGGAACAATACTCTTAAGTAAATACTATCCTGAGGTTTTACTCAGTGATTATTTACTTTGCATTTCCATGATCTCAATGGAACACAGAAAGGGAGGAGACAGAAGGTTTGGCAAATAGCAATTTGCCACCATCTACGCACAAGTACAAGTGACAAGTGTTCATGGATATTGTTTTGTTTTGCAGTGAGATACGTCATGGATAAATTACATCTGTGTCCAGAGCAGACACACACACACACACACACACACACATACACACACACACACACACACACACACACACACACACACACACACACCCCACTTTACAATCCAGCTAACAGTTATCTTTTGAAAGAATTAAGATAACACTCTTTAGATTTAAACTTTAAGAGAAACAGAGAAGTAGACATAGAGTGGTTATAGAGAGGAGTGAATAAGGTCTCCAAGTCAGTAAAACTGGTTTCAAGACTCACTAATGACAAACATTGACTGGATGATACTGGGTAAGTCATTTAACCTGTCAGTGGCCTAGGTAATTTTCTAACACTACAAGATGTCCATCTGCAGTGGTAAAATAAATTTCCCACCAAGTGTTCCCTACAGTGGTAAAATCACAGGACTAGTCAAAAGAAGAAGAAATAATATACTGTTAAAGCAAATACTCTGGCCCTATGTTGTCTTATAATTGGGATGATCAAGTTAGTTTTAAAAAAATCCATAGAGCCTTAAAATTATATTCAAAAGTCATCAGCTCGCTGCCCTCAAAAAAATAAAAAATCCCATTAGACAATCAAAATCTGTATTGAATTCTCCCACATTTCCATTGAGATTTCACGCTCTCTATCTCCACTCTCCTCTTGCCCTCCTACATATTCCTATTACAATTTACTAAGAACTCAAACATCTGCCCTCAGAAAAGTACACAGATTCTCATGAAAATCAGCCAAAAGGGAAAAGGAGAAAGAGGAAAAGGATATACAATTTCCTTTAGGTTTGCCACATGATCCTTATTAAAACCACCCGATTTCATTCTTGCTGAGCACATGAAAGCTAGTGTTTATTTTTATGAATGATAACCAAGATCAGACTACCCCAGAGGGCAATGGGACATTTGCCCAATGGCCTATTGAATAATATAGTTTGCCCTTTTTTTTTCTCTTTTTAGAAGAGGAGGAAATGAAGATCATAAGTCAGCTACCTCTAGGAGGGAGAGCTCTCTAGTGGTCTTGAATTGAAAATAGGCAATTACTTCTTGGGGTGTTAGTCCTCTTGTGAAAACTGCAGTTGAACCCTAACAATCCCCAAGGGCAGTGAAATACATAAATCTGTTCTCCTGTGCATACCAACTCATTCACTCCATATGCCAGATATAATATAATTTGATTTATTTTAACCAAGCATTTTTGTTGTTGGTTTTGATCAGCCATGATTTCACTGGTATAGGGAGTTCCTGGGGAGAAACTTCCTCTGTTATTGACACCAGTAGATTGTGAGCTTCCTGAGGGCATGGACTATCTTTTGCCTCCTCTTGTATTCTTAGCATTTAGCACAATGTTTGACCCAACAATACTTAACACATTTTGATGTATTGGCTGATTCTTTGTACTTTCCCTGCAACTTAGAGTTTTAGTAGGTTGCCTTGGGCATTGAAAAGTTAAGTGTCTTTTCCAGGAACAAATAACCACTATGTGTCAGAGTTAGGATTTAAAACCAGGTCTTCTGGGCATGGAAAGAAGCCTCTATGACTCCAAACAAGTATATCAAAACTAATGCATTTAATTGAATTGAATATAGTATCCATTAAAGTAGTTCCCTTTAGGGAATTTTATACCTGTGTGTTTTATTTTGTCCCCCACCCCCAAACTTAATGTAATCACAGAAAGGAAGGTATTGGGGGGAGGGAGAAAAGAGTTCAAAGAAGTGTCTAAGCCTCTTCATCTTTTACTGAGTTGCCCATTTCTACCTAAAATTTGTACTATACCTCTCCTCCCCTTCTCTCAAGTCTCATAGGTAAACTTTTTACCTTAACTTGCTAGGGATTGTGCCTGAGGACTACTTATTGTAATCTCATCTCCATCATTCTTCTCTCTTTGTATCTCCCTTTCTCTCTGTGTGTCTCTCAACATTTCTCTGAGTAGAACTAGAAAAGTAGCTTGTCATTAGTTAACAGAAAATTTAGCAATCACCTTGGTGGCCTTTAAGAAGCTAAATTCAACAGCCCAGAAAATAATCAACAGAAAAGAGTCCAGGCAGGAAGTAATTTTTTGGAATTTGACCTCTGCATCTCTATCAGAGGATACCAGGAAGTTAGTAAATTTACTTATCTGTCCTATCCTCTATTTGGCCCAATGCCTTGGCAGTAGAGCTACTGGCTAGGTTGAAATGCTACAAAGAGTAGATAGTCACAGGAAAATGCAGCTTCAAGAAGTATCACCCCTGATAGCAGAGGAAACTACAGATTCAAAAGATGACTCCTTAGCAGCTGGGAAACATGTTTGGAGATGATCAGATCTAGGGAACCCTGCTGAGTATCCAGCCCAGCTGATTTACTGCCATCAAAGACAATGAGTAAGGGTGCTGATGAGATGGAGAAGAAAACCACATATAAACCAAAGTGTACCATGAAAAGAAAAAGAACATCAGGGCTCAGCATACTGGAAGCATGGAGTCACCTTGGCCAAATATGCCACTAATTGGTGTGCCTCATTATTCTAGGTTTTTAGATTAGCATTCTAGGATTTTTACCCATCTTTCCTGTAATCACTGTGCAGATTTGTGGAACAAAATGTTTCAGGATTGTGTGGGAAATATTATGCAACTATAATTCTTATGCTGTCTTGGTAAATGTCTTTGTTGTTGTTCAGTTGTTTTTCAGTTGTATTGGAGTCTTTGTGATTTCATTTGGGGTTTTCTTGGCAAAGTTACTGGAGTGATTTGCCATTTCCTTCTCCAGTTCATTTTATAGATGAAGAAACTGAGGCAAACAGGATTAAGTGACATGTACAGGGCTCCACAGCTAGTAAGTGTATGAAGTCACATTTGAACTCAGAAAGAGGAGTCTTCCTGACTCCAGGCTATGCACTCTCTCTACTGCCCAGTAAATGCCTTTACTTTGAGCTAATTATGTCTACTAGCCAAGGATTAAAAATAAGCTTACCAATGAGGGTCAATGAGAAATAATTTTAAGAATGTGGACCCACAGAGTACTCTACAATCTGGAAATAGTCACACTCATAGGGAACCTACCTGCAAACCTGTGCATGCTTAATTGGGGAGATACCTTAGAGCTGGTGCTGTACATTTATTTGTACAATGTTACTATAGCTCAGAACATTTTGAACCCCAAATAAAGAATTGTCTTCAGACTTGGTCCTTATTCCGGTTTATTTATTTATTATTTCTTATTCCAGATTATTTCCAGTTGAGGGTCAATGTGGCTAAATAGAAAGTTTTCTGGCTCTGTTTTAGTGCATTAAAGAGCTTTGTGGAAATTTGTGGAAATTTGTGGAAATTCATCATAAATGTCAGTACTTAATATTATTGCTGTTGCTCTTGCTTTAGATGTATCATCTTGTTCTATGGAGTTCAGGTAGAAATAGCCTTGTATCATTATACTTTTATATTTAATATGTTATAGATTAATATACAAACTTTAAAAATGATTTTATTAAGCAAAATGAAAGCTTTAGGATGTATTATCATCTTCTCCAAGCTTGTGACAGGTATACATTTAGTAACAATATTTTTAAATTTAGTAACAACAGACAATAGGTTTTACTTGCTCCTTGTGCTCTTCCACATTGTTTTGATCTCTTCTAGTTCTCTAAATTTTGAAATATATATATAAGTATGTATTTCCATCTCTTGTTGTTTGGAGATTACTGACATTTAGTGTGGCAATAACTTTTTAAAATGTTGTTCAGTTTTGTATGAATCAATATAATGCCAGAATGATTGTGGGAAATTTTGGTTTATTATAATATAGTTCAACTACAGTGAGTTGGTTGAGTTCCCCCAGGACATTCTGAGGACTGTGTTTTTAGTATAGGAATTTGCCAGCTGACAATCAATGAAAGGTAGTTTTTGATGTAGAATTCTACTCACTAGATCATGTCTTTCCAGGTATTAGAGAAGTGCTAGGTTTTTATTGCCTACTATAATGCACTATAATTTCTATAATTTCCTTGCATAATCTATATTGATAACTAAATCTGATCAGCTTAATGATACTCCTTCTGTAATTTGTGGTCGAAATAATAAGGTCTTCAATTGCCATTATAAACCCTTCCATTTCCCTCAGTATTTCTTTGTGGACACATTATTGTCTAAATTCATGTGGCTACTATATGTAGAGAGACTTCTGATTCCACTGCTGGTTCTCAAAAGTTTCATAGGCTCCTTTTGGAGGTAAACCATCATGAATTACATTCAATGTAACTTTTAATTACATTCAACAAATCCAATTGTAAGCATATGTTTTCATCATTTACTATATACTATAGTGAAGAGATATTTCCATATTATAAAAATATTTTTGTAGGTTTTGGAACTTTTATCATATATTATAAAATATCTATCAAATCTCTTTTTCATGAGGAAATATTAATAATTTATAGTTGCCTCTAAGCTCTTAATTTTTGTTTGTGATTATACTTACAAACGTGTTATGGTCCATTTTATAATTCTGCAAATGTGTATGTATGTATGTATGTATTATATCTATAAAGGCTAATATTGAATGGATATTAATTTCTTTGGTTATTTTAATCTCTTTCAGCTTTAATTTTAGGATGCAAAGAAAAACTTTAATCAGTCACAATATTCAATTTGAAATATTTATGTTTGATATATCTTGTCTGCAACAGGACATGGTTTTCCTTTATTTATTGGTTCATTGTGATGGTAATGCCTAGAATCAAACTCAAACCCTTAAGTTTCCCTCTTTCCTTGGTATATATTAAGGATTTTATAGTTATAGAGGCCACACAATAATAATCCTAGCTAATATTTATACACCATTACATGTTCCAGGCACTATGGTGAATGCTTTATAATTATCTCATTTGATCCTCACAACAACCCTGGAAGATAGATGCTATTTTTATCCCCATTTTATAGATGAGGAAATTGAGGCAAAGAGAGGTTAAGTAACTTTCCCAGAGTCAAATAGTAGTAGCTAAGGTTAAATTTGAACTCCAATCTGCCTGAATAATCTGGTTCTTTATCCTTGTACCACCTAACCACCCATAATAACATTTTGATATTCTTAGATAAAAATTGTCTAAAAGAAAATAACCGGTCTGTTTATGTGTTTTTTCGGTGGAACCTTAAAGCTTGATGACATCCAACATACATAAAGTGCTTTGATTCAAATTCTTTCATTTGGAAGCCATATTTAGTTCTGTTTAGGACAGAAGATAATGGATTTGAGACTAGACAGAGCTACAATGAGCCAAATTATATCCTTGAACAATGTCATATTCTATATCAATTATTTTTGACATCATTGTGTTAGTGAAACATTTTAAACAGAAGACAGTTTTCCAAGTAGACATCAAGAAGAGTAGTATTTTTACTATAATTGGGTCAATTTCATATTTTTGTAGTATATGAATAAATCATGAGTGTAGAATTGAGTCAAAGGCTTTCATCAACAAAGTCAATAAATGTTACAGCAACTTTTTTAGCTTGTTGAATAATTACTAAAATGACAATGAATTCAATTTCAGAATCCTGAGACCTTTTGACATGAGCTTTTTGCTCCTCACTCAATTTTTTTCTTATGTTTATAAATTTTTTTAGTAATACAAACAATGAATGATTTGTGTAGAGAACATAAACATCTAGTTGGTCTATCCAGGAGAAGTTGTTTTCTTCTTTTGGTAGCATAAATGATATACTTTATGTTAAGAAAGGTGGATTTTGGGTGTGTCATATTTTTGTGACCATTAAACAAGCTGAAATTTTCCACACCTTTTTTCAGACAATCTCTCTCATCTCTGATTTCTTTGCATCTATAGAAAAGTGTTGTTTGTTTTTTTTAATTTAATATTGAAATGTGTATTTTGTTCTTTCTCTGGCTTTAACTCTTATCATCCTTGCTGTTGTTGTTCAGTCATTTCAGTTATGTCTGACTCTTCATGACCCTAGATGGGGTTTTCTTGGCAAAAACAAAAACAAAAACGAAAAAAACTACACTAGTTTTCCATTTCCTTCTCTGGTTCATTTTATAGAATTTATAAGGAAACTGAGGCACACAGTATAAAGTGACTGGCCCAGGGTCACACAAATAGTTAAGTGTTGGAGGCTGAATTTGAACTCAGATCTTCTTGGCTCCAGACCTGACTCTCTATCCATTATGACACCTAGATGCCCAATGTATCCTTAATATTTTTGATTACTAATTAGCAGAATCTAAAATTTTTTGGATTGTCCATTTTCTGGATTTTTCCACATTTCTTTTCCTTTGACTCTCATTGGACAATATAGTATTTTAATCTTCTGTTCTGGTTATTAGCTATATCAATGCACTATTCCAATGACTTTCTGCAAATTGTTAATAGCTCTCTCAGTTCTCTTCTGTCATGATAAAATTTGATGACTACTTTTCAGGTATTTCCTTCAGAGGTTCACATTTTTTCACTTTTTTTAAAGCCACTAAAACACTATACACACACACACACACACATACATATATACATGCCTTTGTATATATCTATGTGTAAAATAGTGTACATGAGATGAATTTTTAACACTGGAAAATACTGTGAAAGATTGTATTCATTTATAATGATTGCAACAGATATATGCCTTTTAAATAATTTTGTTTTGGTAAAATTTATTAGAATACTAGTGAAATTAATGCCATTAAAATCAAGAAGAGATTGTAGAAATTATAATCTAAATACACTCATCTCTTTTTTCCAAAATTATCAGAGATATATTGGTGCTATTTTTGTCATCTCTTTCATTATTGAATATAATTTCCAGAGTTTGCATTAAGCAAATATTTTCAATGACCACAAAATCTAACTTTTCCCTCTCTGGCTTTTTTTTTTTAATAAACCCTTGTATTTCGGTGCATTGCCTCATAGGTGGAAGATTGGTAAGGGTGGGCAATGGGGGTCAAGTGACTTGCCCAGGGTCACACAGCTGGGAAGTGGCTGAGGCCGGCTTTGAACCTAGGACCTCCTATCTCTAGGCCTGACTCTCACTCCACTGAGCTACCCAGCTGCCCCTCCCTCTCTGGCTTTTAAGTGCTCGCCTTAAATTTCTATTTCATCCAGCCTAGCTTAGAGATAAAATTATCTTTTCTTATGATTTATTTCTTTGGTTAGTATACTGTATACCTTGGAACTGAGACCATCACTGATAAAAAATAAGATATACACTGTCCATAACTAGTGAAATTTATTTCTAATTTTGTTATATGTTATGTACTGGTGCAGAACAAAGGCATTCATGTTTCAATCCATTTCGTGTGGCCTTGTGTTTTGCCTGCTTTAATAGTCAGTTCCATCTCCCTTGAAACAGTTCTAGGAGGTGAGATATTAGTATATCTGATTTTTTTCTGATTTACTTTTTTCAGCGGTATGTGTGATAATGGAACAAAGATAACAACCTGGACTACTGATGTCCATGTAAAAAATGGATAACAGCTTAGAGCTGGATCATTCTACAGTCCTATATCATTTTATAAATTTGTTAAATTCATAGGAACAGTTTCATCAAAGTGACTAAGATGTTAATTCAATTGGCCACTAATTCAAAGTTCTCACTATGCCTTTACATCTCAGAACTCACAGTCTTTGTACATCATCCTGACTAACATTTTCTTATGTTACTGTTTCAACTCTCCCCCTCACAATATGTAGAATGAGTTTGGTTTTGAGGAGGTTGTTATCATTGATGTTGTTGTTAATGTTATTCCTTTTCTATGACCATGGCAGTCATTTAATTGCTCATATATTCATCTTTAAAATAGGGATATTAATGTCTCTAATATCTATCTTATACAATTTTTAAGGATGTAAGAAGCTAACATAAGTACATCACTTGACAATTTTTTTTAAAAAGTTCTAAACATGTCAGTACTTCTTATTTCATGGAAGGTATATCTGACCCTTGGAAGTAAAATTGATTCTCAATTGGCTTATCTCCAAAAGTTACTTGAAGATAATTTTATTGGTAACCAATAACTTGCATTATAACTTGCATTAAAAATTAATGTTGGGGTAGCTAGGTAGCCAGTGGATAGAGATCCAGGCATGGAATCCAGAGGACCTGGATTTAAATCTGGCTTCAGACACTGTGACCTTGTGCAAGTCTCTTAACCCCAATTATCTAGGATGGCCTGAACTAATTACTTAATTGTCACCCCAAATTTAAATGAATAAGGTTAATTCTGGAGAAGCTAGGAATATACGGCTTAATTAATACTGCCTGTCAGCTGAGCATGATTCTAGACTCATTGACAAATCCAAATGAAGAAAGAATTCCATAGCTGTGTTGATGTGAAAATGAGATGCAAGAAAATAGCATTTATCTGCTTCAGTGAATAAACATGTTTTATGTTATGGTTAAAATATTTCTCAGAGGGTTAGATTTATTCCCCTAAAAGTTCTTAAATCAATTATTTTGATTATCCATTTCATCACCATACTGACAAATATTTATTAAGGTTTTCTAGATGTAAGTTCTTTACTAGTTGTGATCCAAAGCAAGATAATTAACTAGTTACAAAGCATTTATCGAGATTTCCCTGATCAACTAGATGAGTTTTTAATGCTCTGATCTTTTAGAATACTTGATGAACAACTCCCCAAACTATATGGGCATGCCTGTCATTTTTTGTGTTTTATTAATTCCTTTAAAAATCCCCAATTACATATAAACCAATCTTAGCATTCATTTTTAAATATTTAAATTCCAAGTTCTTTCTCTCTTGCCCTTCCCCTACTCCTTGAGAAGACAAGCAAACGATATAATATGGAATATACATGTGAAGTCATGAAAAACATATTTGCACATTATTCATATTGGAAAAGAAAACATGTATACACACATAGAACAAGAAAAAGAAAGTTAAAAAAGTATGCTTCATTATGTACTCAGAGTTCATTATTTCTCGCTCAGGATTTAGATAGCATTTCTCATCATGAGTCCTTTGGAATTGTCTTTGATCTTGATCAAAGCAGTCAAGTTTTTCAGTTGATCGCTGTTATAGTGTATGCTTTTCTCCTTCACTTAGTTCAGTTCATATAAGTTTTCCCAAGATTTTCTGAAATTATCTTGCTCTTCATTTCCTATGGCATAAATAATATTCCATTACAATCATGAGCCACAACTTATTTAGCAGGTCCCTAATTGATGGACGTTCTCTCAATTTCCAGTTAATTTCCACCGTGAAAAGAGCTGCTATAAATATTTTTATACAAATAGTTTTTTCCCTTTTTCTTTCATTTATTTTGGATTCAGATCTAGTAGTGGTATTGTAGGGTCAAAGGATATACACAGTTCTATAGTCCTGTGAGTATAATTCCAAATTGTTCTCTAGGAAGTTTGGACTCAAATAGTATTTTTCAAATGATTACTATAACTCAGACACTGTGTTGTTATGGGGATACAAAGAAGACAAAACAATAATAGAAATAATAATAGCAGCAGCAACAACAATCCCTGCTTTCAAAGAACAGTCTAATGAGGAAAACAACATGCAAATAACTATATTCAAACAAGATATATGTAGGATATATAGGGAGTAATCTCAGAGGGAAGGCACTAAAATTAAAGAGGACTGGGAAAGAATCCTTACAGAAGACATAGCTGTAGTTGACCTTTGAAGATGAGAAAAGATAACCCTTAATTACATCTAAGTGAATTCCTTGGTTTTGCACCCACCCCTATCCATGTGGGGACCACATCTTTACTCTTCTGGACTATAGGTCAAATAATCTCTGCCCTCTAGTAGTTTGCCAGCTAAGGCAGATCATATCCTTGCATGAGAATAAGTCCACAATCTTATGACATTTCTGAAATCGACACTATACAGAAGTAAAGAAGCATATTTAATGGGATAATGAAATTAAAAAAAAAACTTTGGGGGCATTGTATAACGGTATGGAATTACCAAATGGAAATTGGTTCTCAACTAATTGGTCTGAAAGGGTTTCATAGAAGAAGTTATATTTTAAGGAGCTATTTTAATCATGGGAGGACTGTTGGATTTAAAGTAGTCAAATCCTGTCAGGGTATTTTTTTTATAATTAGTTATAGTGACAAGAGGGAAATGGCAAAAATATGATGGGAAAAATAAATATACTTGCTGTTCATTGTTTTAGGCATATTTTCTTCAAAAATATCAAGACCATGACTTTCTAAAACATTTCAGGTAGGCTATTCATTTCTGACACACTGTATGCGATGGTTCTCCATTTAAAAAAAAGAGAAAAGAAGAAAGAAGAAGGAGGAAGAGAGGAGGAGAAGGAGGAGGAGGAAGGAGGAGGAGGAGAAGGAGAAAGAGAAGGAGAATGAGGAGAAGGAGAAGGTGAAGGAGAAGGAGGAGAAAGAGAAAGAGAAGAAGAAGAAGAAGAAGAA